>NC_135996.1:6829709-6888079 GCF_053455715.1 Rhinoraja longicauda
GGAGTGGAGGGGAGAGGAGGGGAGAGGAGGGGAGTGGAGGGGAGAGGAGGGGAGTGGAGGGGAGAGGAGGGGAGAGGAGGGGAGAGGAGGGGAGAGGAGGGGAGTGGAGGGGGAGAGGAGGGGAGAGGAGGGGAGTGGAGGGGAGAGGAGGGGAGTGGAGGGGAGAGGAGGGGAGAGGAGGGAGAGGGGGGAGAGGAGGGGAGAGGAGGGGAGAGGGGGGAGAGGAAGGGAGAGGGGGGAGAGGAGGGGAGAGGAGGGGAGAGGAGGGAGTGGAGAGGAGGGGAGTGGAGGGGGAGTGGAGGGGAGAGGAGGGGAGAGGAGGGGAGTGGAGAGGAGGGGAAGTGGAGGGGAGTGGAGGGGAGAGGAGGGGAGAGGAGGGGAGAGGAGGGGAGAGGAGGGGAGAGGAGGAGGGAGAGGGGGGGAGAGGAGGGGAGTGGAGAGGAGTGGGAACAAATACATCACAGGGGTCTAATACACTCTCCCCCTCGCCCTCTGTGTTCCTGCCCCAGGGAAAGGAGGGCGGAGGGGAGAGGGGAGAGGAGGAGGGGCATGGAGCGGAGTGTGTAAGGGCACCCACACACTCTCTCCCCCTCCCCCAATCCCCTCCCCCCCTCTCTCCCCCTCCCCCAATCCCCTCCCCCCTCTCTCTCCCCCCTCCCCCCAATCCCTCTCCCCCCCCAATCCCCTCTCCCCCCCAATCCCCTCTCCCCCCACCCCCAGTCCCCACTCCCCACTCTCCCCCTCCCCCATTCCCCCTCCCCCATTCCCTCTCCACCTCCCCCAATCCCCTCTCCCCTCCCCAATCATCTCTCCCCTCCCCCAATCCCCTCTCCACCCAATCACCTCTCCCCCCCTCCCCCAATCCCCTCCCTCCCTCCCCCAATCCCCTCTCCCCCCCCAAACCCCTCTCCCCCTCCCCCAATCCCCTCTCCCCCCCAAACCCCCTCTCCCCCTCCCCAATCCCCTCTCCCCCACCCCCAGTCCCCACTCTCCCCCTCCCCCCAATCCCCTCTCCTCCTCCCCCAATCCCCTCTCCCCCCCATCCCCTCTCCCCCTCCCCCAAACCCCTCTCCCCCTCCCCCAATCCCCTCTCCCCCCCAATCCCCTCCCCCCCCCACCCCCAGTCCCCACTCTCCCCCCCCCTCCCCCCTCTCTGTCACATCAGGGGGCAGGGTGCGGAGCGGCGGAGGGCGCTGACGGCGCTGGTGAAGCCCCCGACCAGCGAGGCTCTGCCCTCCACCCGGGCGATGGTGGCGAGATCCGGGGGCAACCGCACCGTCCGTGCTGCCCCCCGCACCTGCCCCCGGTCCCCCCCCGTCCTGGGGAGACAGAGGGGGGGGGTCAGTGTGGGAGGGAGGGGGGGGTCAGTGTGGGGAGGGAGGGGGGGGTCAGTGTGGGGAGGGAGGGGGGTCAGTGTATGGAGGGAGGGGGGGTCATTGTGGGGAGGGAGGGGGGTCAGTGTATGGAGGGAGGGGGGGGTCATTGTGGGGAGGGAGGGGGGTCAGTGTATGGAGGGAGGGGGGGGTCATTGTGGGAGGGAGGGGGGTCAGTGTATGGAGGGAGGGGGGGTCAGTGTGGGGAGGGAGGGGGGGTCAGTGTATGGAGGGAGGGGGGGGTCATTGTGGGGAGGGAGGGGGGTCAGTGTATGGAGGGAGGGGGGGTCATTGTGGGGAGGGAGGGGGGTCAGTGTATGGAGGGAGGGGGGGTCAGTGTGGGGAGGGAGGGGGGGTCAGTGTATGGAGGGAGGGGGGGTCATTGTGGGGAGGGAGGGGGGGTCATTGTGGGGAGGGAGGGGGGTCAGTGTATGGAGGGAGGGGGGGTCATTGTGGGGAGGGAGGGGGGTCAGTGTATGGAGGGAGGGGGGGTCAGTGTATGGAGGGAGGGGGGTCAGTGTATGGAGGGAGGGGGGTCAGTGTATGGAAGGAGGGGGGTCATTGTGGGGAGGGAGGGGGGTCAGTGTATGGAGGGAGGGGGGTCATTGTGGGGAGGGAGGGGGGTCAGTGTGGGGAGGGGGGAGGGGAGGGGAGGGAGGGGGGTCAGTGTATGGAGGGAGGGGGGTCAGTGTATGGAGGGAGGGGGGTCAGTGTATGGAGGGAGGGGGGTCAGTGTATGGAGGGAGGGAGGGGGAAGGGTGAGGAGAGATGGGGGAGGGCCAGAGGGAGCCGTTGGGTGGAAACCTCTCCGGCAGCGGCGGCCATCTTGTTTGACCCTCTGCCGCCGCGCTGCACCATGGGAGGAAGGTCAGGCGCGGGGCATGCTGGGACGGGCGCCGGTCCTCCCGGCTGTGTGTGGGGGGGGGGAGCGCATTCATTAAAGATTTATTGTCAATTGTTTTTTAAAAAGTAACAAAACTTGATTTATTGAGACAGCGGGGGAATGGTGAGCGAGGTGGACCTAACATTGTCACGCTGTCCTGTAACGTTTTGGTTGTATTTCCAAAACAAACGTACGCACAAGATGAGAGTTGTGGTGATATTGATGTGTACCTGTTGCAGGTGATGTACCTGTTGCAGGTGATGTACCTGTTGCAGGTGATGTACCTGTTGTACCTGTTGCAGGTGATGTACCATGTCCAGTCACTCTACACTTCCATCCCCCACAAGGATGGTCTCGAAGCCCTCCGTTTCTTCCTCGACCGTAGAACCAGCCAATCCCCATCGACCAACACTCTCCTCCACCTAGCAGAGCTGGTTCTTACCCTCAACAACTTCTCCTTTGACTCCTCCCACTTCCTCCAAACCAGAGGCGTAGCTATGGGCACTCGCATGGGCCCTAGCTACGCCTGCCTCTTTGTCGGGTACGTCGAACAATCCCTGTTCCAGACGTACACTGGCCCCATCCCCGAACTCTACCTCCGCTACATCGACGACTGCATTGGTGCTACCTCTTGCACCCATGCAGAACTCACTGACTTTATACACTTCACCTCCAATTTCCATCCTGCTCTTAAATATACCTGGACTATCTCTGACATCTCCCTCCCGTTTCTGGACCTCACCATCTCCATCACAGGAGAAAAACTAGTGACGGACATTTATTACAAGCCCACCGATTCGCACAGCTATCTGGACTACACTTCTTCCACCCGGTCCCCTGCAAAAAGTCTATCCCCTACTCCCAATTCCTCCGTCTACGCCGCATCTGCGCCCGGGATGAGGTGTTTCACACTAGGGCTTCAGAGATGTCCTCGTTTTTCAGAAACGGGGCTTCCCCTCCTCCATTATAGATGAGGCTCTCAGTAGGGTCTCTTCTACATCCCGCAGCTCCGCTCTTGCTCCCCCTCCCCCCCACTCGCAACAAGGACAGGATCCCCCTCGTTCTCACCTTCCACCCCACCAGCCAGCGGATCCAACATATTATCCACCAACATTTCCGTCACCTACAGCGGGACCCCACCACTGGCCACATCTTCCCATCCCCTCCCCTCTCTGCGTTCCGCAGAGACCGTTCCCTCCGTAACTCCCTGGTCCACTCGTCCCTTCCTACCCAAACCACCCTAACCCCGGGCACTTTCCCTTGCAACCGCACGAGATGCAACACCTGTCCCTTTACCTCCCCCTCAACTCCATCAAAGGACCCCAACATTCTTTCCAGGTGAGACAGAGGTTCACCTGCACCTCCTCCAACCTCATCTATTGCATCCGCTGCTCCAGATGTCAACTTATCTATATCGGCGAAACCAAGCGCAGGCTCGGCGATCGCTTCGCTGAACACCTGCGCTCGGTCCGCATTAACGCAACTGATCTCCCGGTGGCCCAGCACTTTAACTCCCCCTCCCATTCCCAGTCTGACCTCTCTGTCATGGGCCTCCTCCAGTGCCATAGTGAGGCCCGCCGGAAGTTGGAGGAGCAGCACCTCATATTTCGCCTGGGCAGTTTGCGGCCCGGTGGTATGAACGTCGACTTCTCCAACTTCAGATAGCTCCTCTGTCCCTCCCTTCCCCTCCTCCTTCCCAGATCTCCCTCTATCTTCCTGTCTCCACCTATATCCTTCCTTTGTCCCACCCCCGACATCAGTCTGAAGGGTCTCGACCCGAAACGTCACCCATTCCTTCTCTCCTGAGATGCTGCCTGACCTGCTGAGTTACTCCAGCATTTTGTGAATAAATCGATTTGCACCAGCATCTGCGGTTATTTTCTTATACACCTGTTGCAGGTGATGTACCTGTTGCAGGTGATGTACCTGTGGCAGGTGATGTACCTGTTGCAGGTGATGTACCTGTTGCAGGTGATGTACCTGTGGCAGGTGATGTACCTGTGGCAGGTGATGTACCTGTTGCAGGTGATGTACCTGTGGCAGGTGATGTACCTGTGGCAGGTGATGTACCTGTTGCAGGCGATGTACCTGTGGCAGGTGATGTACCTGTTGCAGGCGATGTCTCTCCCTCACACGGCATCTCATTGCCGCTCTCTCTGCCTTTCGCTGTGCAAACTCTTCATCCCGTCTCCTCCTGAAACCAAAGGATAGAAACATGGGTGCCAGGAGGAGGCCATTCGGCCCCTTCGAGCCTGTACGCACCGCCATTCAATATGATCATGGCTGATCATAGAAACATAGAAACATAGGTGCAGGAGTAGGCCATTCGGCCCTTCGAGCCTGTACGCACCGCCATTCAATATGATCATGGCTGATCATCCAGCTCAGTATCCCGTACCTGCCTTCTCTCCATACCCCCTGATCCCTTTAGCCACAAGGGCCACATCTAACTCCCTCTTAAATATAGCCAATGAACTGGCCTCAACTACCTTCTGTGGCAGAGAATTCCACAGATTCACAACTCTCTGTGTGAATTTTTATTTCCTCATCTCCGTTCTAAATGGCCGACCCCTTATTCTTAAACTGTGTGTGGCCCCTGGTTCTGGACTCCCCCAACATTGGGAACATGTTTCCTGCCTCTAACGTGTCCAACCCCTTAATAATCTTATACGTTTCGATAAGATCCCCTCTCATCCTTCTAAATTCCAGTGTATACAAGCCCAGTCGCTCCAGTCTTTCAACATACGACAGTCCCGCCATCCCGGGAATTAACCTACGCTGCACGCCCTCAATAGCAAGATGTTCTTGATCGTCCACAGTCGGTAACCCGTTCCTGCCCTCTCCCCACACCCCTCTTACGGACCTCTCTAGATGAACCATAGAAAGCAGACTGTCAGGATGCATCACACAGATTGGTTTGGGAACAGCTCTGCCCGAGACCACAAGTAATTGCCGAGAGTTGTGGATGTTGCCCAGTCCATCCCACACATAACTCTTCCCACCATTGGCTCCATCTACACTTAATGCTGCCTCGGAAAAGCAGCCAACACAATCAAAGACTCGTCCCACCCACAATGAATGGCGGGTACTGGCTCCAATGGCCTACTTTCCATGTTTCTAATCCCTTCAGAAGTTTATATCTTTCTATTTTATTGTCTGGAGATCCCAGATAGAACGATGAAATTCTTACTGAAGGCGGACACAAAACGCCGGAGTAACTCAGCAGGTCAGGCAGCATCTCTGGAGAGAAGGAATGGGTGACGTTTCGGGTCGAGACCCTTCGTCAGACTGAGAATCGGGGGAGAGGGAAATAAGACGTAGATGGTGATGTGGAACAAAGGAATGAGAGAGAGAAGCAAAAAGAGAAACGATGATAAAGGAAACTGTTTGCTGGGTGAGAACGAGAAGCTGGTGCGACTTGGGTGGGGTAGGTTTTCTTCCATCTTCCGCCTGCTGCCATCGAGCAAAAGCTCCAAAAGCTTGAAAGCGCCCACCCCCAGACTCAAGAACACCTTCCTCCCCTCTGTTATCAGGCTTCTGAACGGCCCTTCCATAAGCCAGGGTACTGTCCCATCCACCTCTACCCCATTGCGGACATTGGACTTTGTCTGTGGAACTGGCGCTCTACGATGCTGAGAACTATATTCTACATTCTGTATCTCCCCCTTTGCTCCACCTGTCGTACTTGAGTTTGACTTGATTGTCTGTATCTGTTTGGATGTCCTGAGTCGTGTGAAACGTAGGAAATAGGTGCAGGAGGAGGCCATTCGGCCCTTCGAGCCTGTACGCACCGCCATTCAATGTGATCGTGGCTGATCGTTCTCAATCAGTACCCCGTTCCTGCCTTCTCCCCATACCCCCTGACTCCGCTATCCTTAAGAGCTCTATCCAGCTCTCTCTTGAATGCACTCAGAGAATTGGTCTCCACTGCCTTCTGAGGCAGAGAATTCCACAGATTCACAACTCTCTGACTGAAAACGTTTTTCCTCATCTCCGTTCTAAACGGCCGACCCCTTATTCTTAAACTGTGTGGCCCCTTGTTCTGGACTCCCCCAACATTGGGAACATGTTTCCTGCCTCTAACGTGTCCAACCCCTTAATAATCTTATACGTTTCGATAAGATCTCCTCTCATCCTTCTAAATTCCAGTGTATACAAGCCTAGTCGCTCCAGTCTTTCAACGTATGACAGTCCCGCCATCCTTTAGAGCTCTATCCAGCTCTCTCTTGAATGCACTCAGAGAATTGGACTCCAGTGAAGAAAGCCAATGGAATGTTGGCCTTCGTAACAAGAGGAGTTGAGTAAACGTATGTTGAAAGGCTGGAGCGATTGGGCTTGTATACACTGGAATTTAGAAGGATGAGGGGGGATCTTATTGAAACATATAAGATAATTAGGGGATTGGACACATTAGAGGCAGGAAACATGTTCCCAATGTTGGGGGAGTCCAGAACAAGGGGCCACAGTTTAAGAATAAGGGGTCGGCCATTTAGAACAGAGATGAGGAAGAACTTTTTCAGTCAGAGAGTGGTGAAGGTGTGGAATTCTCCGCCTCAGAAGGCAGTGGAGGCCAGTTCGTTGGATGCTTTCAAGAGAGAGCTGGATAGAGCTCTTAAGGATAGCGGAGTGAGGGGGTATGGGGAGAAGGCATGGAACGGGGTACTGATTGAGAGTGATCAGCCGTGATCGCATTGAATGGCGGTGCGTACAGGCTCGAAGGGCCGAATGGCCTCCTCCTGCACCTATTGTCTATTGTCCACTGTCTTTCCGAGGCAGAGAATTCCACAGGTTTACAACTCTCTGACTGAGAAGCTGTACATCTGTAGAGTGTGGCTGAATACAATACATTACAATCTAACTTGATTGTCATTGTATAGGGCTACAACGAGATTGGGAATGCGCCTCCCATACGATGCAATAAGTAACGCGTGCCTGGCTGGAAGGCAGCAACTCTGCCGGAGGAAAGACTACACATGATTACGATCGATGACTTCAGACTGTGTGAGGTTGGTTTGTGTGATGGCCTGTGCCAACAGGGGATGGTTAACTGCCCAGTAATCTCCCCGCCTCCCCTCCCCTCCCCTCCCTCTCCGGCCACTTGCCTGGCCTTCTCCAGCTCCTGTAAGTGCAGACGATGTTCCTCGCGGGTCAACCATGTTGCAGGCTCGCTCCCCGTCATCTTCCCCTCGGGCTGAGGGGCCAGGCAGCAGCCCATCCACGAAGCCGGCCCTGCCGTCACCAGCCTGACCACCGAGCCCATCGCTGTTTGGAGGGGGGCAGCCGAGAATCGAACCTGGCACCGGGAAAGATCCAGCGGTCACAACACAGGGAGTGCAGTAACCGTTGTTGGGTGAGAACGAGAAGCTGGTGCCACTTGTGTGTGTGGGGGGGGGGGGGGGGGGGGAGGTGGGGGGGGGGGAGGTAATTACTGGACTGTTCGGTTTAGTTTAGAGACACAGCGCGAAACAGGCCCTTCGGCCCACCGAGTCCGTACCGCCCAGCGATCCCCGCACACTAACACTATCCCACATACACACACCATGCCAATAAGCCTACAAACCTGCGCGTCTTTGGAGTGTGGGAGGAAACCGGAGCGCCCGGAGAAAACCCACGCGGGTCACGGGGAGAACGTACACAAACTCCGTACAGGCGGCGCCCGCAGTCGGGATGGAACCCGGGTCTCCGGCGCTGCATTCGCTGTAAGGCAGCAACTCTACCGCTGCGCCTTAGAATGTTGGCCTTCATAACAAGAGGAGTTGAGTATAGGAGCAAAGAGGTCCTTCTGCAGTTGTCCAGGGCCCTAGTGAGACCGCACCTGGAGTACTGTGTGCAGTTTTGGTCTCCAAATTTGAGGAAGGACATTCTTGCTATTGAGGGCGTGCAGCGTAGGTTTACTAGGTTAATTCCCGGAATGGCGGGACTGTCATATGTTGAAAGACTGGAGCGACTAGGCTTGTATACACTGGAATTTAGAAGGATGAGAGGAGATCTTATCGAAACGTATAAGATTATTAAGGGGTTGGACACGTTAGAGGCAGGAAACATGTTCCCAATGTTGGGGGAGTCCAGAACAAGGGGCCACGGTTTAAGAATAAGGGGTCGGCCATTTAGAACGGAGATGAGGGAAAACTTTTTCAGTCAGAGAGTTGTGAATCTGTGGAATTCTCTGCCTCAGAGGGCAGTGGAGGCCAATTCTCTGGATGCATTCAAGAGAGAGCTGGATAGAGCTCTTAAGGATAGCGGTCAGGGGGTATGGGGAGAGGGCAGGAACGGGGTACTGATTGAGAATGATCAGCCACGATCACATTGAATGGCGGTGCGTACAGGCTCGAAGGGCCAAATGGCCTACTCTTGCACCCATTGTTTATTAGGTTCGATTCAGTTTATTGTCATGTGCACTGAGGTACAGTGAAAAGCTTTATTGTCGTGTGCCAGCCAATCGGCAGAAAGACTTATTATTGTCATCTGTAGCGAGGGCACAGAGTCACACAGCGTGGAAACAGGCCCTTCGGTCCAACTTGCCCACACCGGCCAACATGCCCCATCTACACTGGTCCCACCTGCCCACACCGGCCAACATGCCCCATCTACACTAGTCCCACCTTTGCCCACACCGGCCAACATGCCCCATCTACACTGGTCCCACCTGCCCACACCAGCCAACATGCCCCATCTAGACTAGTCCCACCTGCCCACCCACACCGGCCAACATGCCCCATCTACACTAGTCCCACCTTTGCCCACACCGGCCAACATGCCCCATCTACACTAGTCCCACCTTTGCCCACACCGGCCAACATGCCCCATCTGCACTAGTCCCCCACCTGCCCACACCGGCCAACATGCCCCACCTACACTAGTCCCCCACCTGCCCACACCGGCCAACATGCCCCATCTACATTGGTCCCACCTGCCCACCCACACTGGCCAACATGCCCCATCTAGACTAGTCCCACCTTTGCCCACACCGGCCAACATGCCCCATCTACACTAGTCCCACCTGCCCACACCAGCCAACATGCCCCATCTACACTAGTCCCACCTTTGCCCACACCGACCAACATGCCCCACCTACACTAGTCCCACCTTTGCCCACACCAGCCAACATGCCCCATCTACACTAGTCCCACCTTTGCCCACACTGGCCAACATGCCCCATCTAGACTAGTCCCACCTTTGCCCACACCGACCAACATGCCCCATCTACACTAGTCCCACCTTTGCCCACACCGGCCAACATGCCCCATCTGCACTAGTCCCCCACCTGCCCACACCGGCCAACATGCCCCACCTACACTAGTCCCCCACCTGCCCACACCGGCCAACATGCCCCATCTACATTGGTCCCACCTGCCCACACCGGCCAACATGCCCCATCTACACTAGTCCCCCACCTGCCCACACCGGCCAACATGCCCCATCTACACTAGTCCCACCTTTGCCCACACCGGCCAACATGCCCCATCTGCACTAGTCCCCCACCTGCTCACACCGGCCAACATGCCCCAATCTACACTAGTCCCCCACCTGCCCACACCGGCCAACATGCCCCACCTACACTAGTCCCCCACCTGCCCACACCGGCCAACATGCCCCATCTACATTGGTCCCACCTGCCCACACCGGCCAACATGCCCCATCTACACTAGTCCATATCCCTCCAGACCATCTGTCCTATCCATGTACCTGTCCGTTTCTTAAACATTCGAGGTTGGGGTAGACCCAGCCTCAACTACCTCCCCCGGCACCTCATTCCATACACCCACCACCCTCTGTGTGAAATAGTTTCCCCTCAGATTCCTATTAAATCTTTTCTCCTTCACCGTAAACCTATGTCATCTGGACTTCGATTCCACTGCCTTGGGCAAAAATACTCTGCCCTTTCTCTGTTATCTATCCCCATCGTGATCTTTTCCACCTCCATTATAAGATCACCCCTCATCCTCCTGCGCTCCAAGGAATAGAGACCCAGCCTACTCAACCTCTCCCTGTAGCTCACACCCTCTAGTCCTGGCAACATCCTCGTGAATCTTCTCCGCACCCATTCCAGCTTGACGACGTCTTGCCCATAACATGGTGCCCAAAACTGAATAAATGTGGCATCGCCAATGTCTTATATAACTTGTAATGTCACCACGGTACGATGGCAGAGTTGCTGCCTCACCGCGCCGGAGACAAAGGTTCGACCCCGACTACGGGAGCTGTCTGTACGGAGTTTGCACGTTCTCCCCGTGACCTGCGTGGGTTTTCTCCGAGATCTTCTGTTTCTCCCACACTCCAAAGGATTGTAAGGTTAATTGGCTGGGTATAAAAAGGGGACAGTTTCACCCTTTGTGTGAGAAGGAACGGCAGATGCTGGTTTAAACCGAAGAGACACCCAAAAAGCTGGACGGGCAGCATCTCTGGAGAGAAGGAATGGGCGACGTTTTTGGGTCGAGACCCTTCTTCAAACTGAGAGTCCAGAAAAGAGAAAGTTTAAGCAAAAAAGGTTACGATGGAAACAGGCCATTGTTAGCCGTTTGTTGGGTGAGAACGAGAAGCTGGTGGGCGTGCAGCGTAGGTTCACTAGGTTAATTCCCGGAATGGCGGGACTGTCGTATGTTGAAAGGCTGGAGCGATTGGGCTTGTATACACTGGAATTTAGAAGGATGAGGGGGGGATCTTATTGAAACATATAAGATAATTAGGGGATTGGACACGTTAGAGGCAGGAAACATGTTCCCGATGTTGGGGGAGTCCAGAACAAGGGGCCACACAGTTTAAGAATAAGGGGTAGGCCATTTAGAACGGAGATGAGGAAGAACTTTTTCAGTCAGAGAGTGGTGAAGGTGTGGAATTCTCTGCTTCGGAAGGCAGTGGAGGCCAGTTCGTTGGATGCTTTCAAGAGAGAGCTCTTAAGGATAGCGGAGTCAGGGGGTATGGGGAGAAGGCAGGAACGGGGTACTGATTGAGAGTGATCAGCCATGATCGCATTGGATGGCGGTGCGTACAGGCTCGAAGGGCTGAATGGCCTACTCCTGCACCTATTGTCTATTGACTTGGGTGGGGGAGTGATGGAGTGGGTAATTACTGGGCTGTTCGGCTTAGTTTAGAGATACAGCACAGAAACAGGCCCACCGAGCCCACACCGACCAGCGATCCCCGCACACTGACACTACCCTACCCTCACTAGGGACAATTTACATTTATACTAGCGAGTATAGAAATAGGAGGATAGAGCAGCTTAATGTGTGGCTCAGGAGTTGGAGCAGGGGGGAGGGGATTACGTTTTTCTGGATAATTGGGCCTGTTTCTGGGAAAGGTGGGAACTGTATAGGCCGGACGGTCTCCACCTTAACCAGAGGGGGACCAATATCCTGGTGGGGAGGTTTGCTGGCACTGTTGGGGAGGGTTTAAACTAATTTGGCAGGGGGTTGGGATACAGCATGGAGCTAGGGGTGAGGAGAAGGAAAATATAGAGGGAAAAAATGGTCAGATTGGGAGGCAGAACAAGAATGCCCCAGCACAATGGGGTAGGGCAAGTCTGAACGGCATTTATTTTAATGCAAGGAGTATTGGAAGCAAAGGGGGAAGAATTGAAGGTGTTACTGAACACATGGGAGTACGACATCGTTGCCATTACGGAAACCTGGTTGATGGAAGGGCAGGACTGGCAGCTCAATATTCCAGGATATAGAATCTTCAGGAGGGACAGAGAGCAGGGAAAAAGGGGAGGGGGTGTTGCAGTATTAATCAAAGAATCTATTTCTGCTGTAGCGGGTTCCTCAAATGAGGCTATTTGGGTGGAATTGAGAAATAGAAAAGGGGCATGCACCTTACTGGGTGTATACTACAGACCCCCAAACAGTCAGAGGGAAATAGAAGGGCATATTTGTAGGCAAATCTCGGGGGTGTGTGAAAACAACAGGGTGGTAATAGTAGGGGATTTCAACTTCCCGAATATTGATTGGGATAGCCAAAGTGTCAAGGGCCCAGAGGGTGCAGAGTTCCTAAGGGTCACCCAGGAGGGCTTTTTTGAGCCAATATGTTGAAAGTCCAACAAGGGAGGGGGCGGTATTGAATTTAATCTTGGGAAATGAGGCCGGACAGGTGGCTGAAGTGTCAGTGGCAGAGTACTTTGGTGACAGTGATCACAATTCAGTGATATTTAATGGAAAAGGATAAAGAGGGACCAGAGGGAAAATTTCTAAATTGGGGCAAGGCCGATTTTAATCTGATAAGGCAGAAGTTGGCCCTGGTGGACTGGGATCAGCTTCTCGTGGGGGAGGACCGCATCAGAACAGTGGGAGTCATTCAAAGGAATAATTGAAAAAGTACAGAGGAAGCATGTTCCCCTAAAGTTTAAGGGTGGGACAAACAAGCCCAAAGAACCTTGGATGTCGAACGATATAGTAGGATTGATTCGGAAAAAAAGGGGGGCTTTTGGAAGGAATAAAGAACTTAAGGCACAGACATCATTAGAGGAATACAGAAGGTGTAGGGCGGTTCTTAAAAAAGAAATTTGGAGAGCAAAAAAAGGGGCCATGAGATCGCACTAGCGGGCAAAATAAAAGAGAATCCCAAAGTGTTCTATAGGTATATCAAGGGTAAGAGGATAACGAGGGAAAGAGTGGGGCCCATCAGGGAAAGCAGTGTGTGGAGCCAGAGGATGTAGGAGATGTTTTAAACATGCATTTTTTGCATGTTTTTACGAGGGAGGAGGGCGATGCGGACTTAGAAATGGAGCAGGAGGGTTGTGATGTTCTTGAGCATATTGCTATTGACAGGGAGTCGGTGCTGGAGGCTTAAAAGTGGATAAGTCTCCGGGCCCTGACGAGATGTATCCCAGGATGCTGAGTGAGGCAAGGGAGGAGATTGCGGGGGCTCTGGCACAAATTTTCAGAGCCTCTCTTGCAACAGGGGATGTACCGGAGGACTGGAGGATAGCTAATGTGGTGCCATTGTTTAAAAAGGGCAGTCGGGATAAACCTGGGAACTGCAGGCCGGTGAGTCTGACATCGGTGGTGGGGAAGCTGCTAGAAAAGATTCTGAGGGACAGAATCAGTCTTCACTTGGAGGATCGAGGGTTAATTAAGGATAGTCAACATGGCTTCGTTAATGGAAGGTCGTGTCTGACCAACTTGATTGAAGGGGTGACCAAGGAGGTAGATGGGGGTAGTGCAGTGGATGTGGTATACATGGATTTCAGTAAGGCTTTTGACAAGGTCCCACACAGGAGACTAGTCAAGAAGGTAAGAGCCCATGGGATCCAGGGCACCTTGGCAAAATGGATAAAAAACTGGCGTAGTGACAGAAGGCAGAGGGTGATGGTAGAAGGGTGCTTCTGTGACTGGAGGCCGGTGTCCAGTGGGGTGCCGCAGGGATCGGTGTTGGGTCCCTTACTGTTTGTAATCTACATTAATGATCTGGATGTCAACGTACAGGGCATGATCAGCAAGTTTGCAGATGACACAAAGGTAGGGGGGGTGGTGAATAGCGAGGAAGGGATCTGCAAGCTGCAGGAAGATATCATATCATATATACAGCCGGAAACAGGCCTTTTCGGCCCACGAAGTCCGTGCCGCCCAGCGATCCCCGCACATTAACACTATCCTACACCCACTAGGGACAATTTTTACATTTACCCAGCCAATTAACCTACATACCTGTACGTCTTTGGAGTGTGGGAGGAAACCGAAGATCTCGGAGAAAACCCATGCAGGTCACGGGGAGAACGTACAAACTCCTTACAGTGCAGCACCCGTAGTCAGGATCGAACCTGAGTCTCCGGCGCTGCATTCGCTGTAAAGCAGCAACTCTACCGCTGCGCTACCGTGACGCCCTATAGATGAGATGGTCAGATGGGCGGAGCAGTGGCAGATGGAATTTAATCCTGAAAAGTGCGAGGTGATGCACTTTGGCAGGAATAACTTGGAGGGAGTACACCATGAATGGAAGGACCCTAGGGAAGACAGGGGTACAGAGGGACCTTGGAGTACAGGTACACAAGTCCTTGAAGGCAGCATGACAGGTGGACAGGGTGGTCAAAAAGGCATATGGGTTACTGGCCTTCATTAGCCGGGGCATCGAATATAAAAGTAGGGGGGTAATGATGGAATTGTACAGAACACTGGTGAGGCCACAGCTGGAGTATTGTGTACAGTTCTGGTCACCACATTATAGAAAGGATGTGATGGCTTTGGAGAGGGTGCAGAGGAGATTCACCAGGATGCTGCCAGGGATGAAGGGCCTCGGCTATGAGGAGAGACTGGGCAGACTGGGGTTGTTTTCCCTGGAGCAGAGAAGGCTGTGAGGGGACATGATCGAGGTGTACAAGATCATGAGGGGCATAGATAAGGTAGATGGCGGGGAACTTCTTCCACTGGTGGAAGGTTCAACAACGAGGGGACATAGATACAGGGTAAGGGGAGGGAGGTTTCGGGGGGGTGTGAGAAAGAACTTTTTCACCCAGAGGGTGGTTGGAGTCTGGAACTCACTGCCTGGGGTGGTGGTGGAGGCGGGAACACTCACAACGTTTAAGAGGCATTTGGATGGGCACTTGAAATGCTACAACATTCAGGGATACGGTCCAAATGCGATTAAAATTAGACTGTGTTGGTAACAGGCGGCACGGACACGATGGGCCGAAGGGCCTCTTTCTGTGCTGTAGGACTCTATGACCAAGCCAATTAACCTACAAACCTGCACGCCTTTGGAGTGTGGGAGGAAACCGAAGATCTCAAAGGCGGGGGGGGAAACACACACGGTCTTGGAGAGAACGTACAAACCCCTGTACAGGCAGCACCCGTAGTCGGGATCGAACCGGGTCTCCGGTACTGTGAGGCAGCAATAATCTTACTGTGTTGACCATGAATATGTGACAATAAAAAGCACCATTGACAACGTGAGGCAGTGTGTAATGCTGCTGCTGTGAAATAACTCAATACTTTCACACATCTTCACAACATCCAGTTATAGATCGGCCCAGCCAACACTCACCTGTGTACAGATCACCGCACCGGGTCTTTCTTCCTTACTCCTCCCCCCACCCCCCTCCCTCGACAATTGCAGACCTCTACCGGGGACCACAGATTCCCTCGACGTCCTTCTTCACACTGCCGATCCCTTCTCCTCCTCCAACGAAGCATGGCAGCAGCTCCAAGCAAATCCTTTCCCAATCCGTTTAGCACGGATTAGAGTCGGCATCCCATTACACACTGGCAACTGACCCAATTATTCCGTTCCGGGGCCTGGGCCCCTCCTTGGTCAGTCTGCACCTTCACAGCAACACCCTCTGCCGGGTGACTGGGGCAGGTTGGGTGAGTGGGCAGATGCAGCACAATGTGGATAAATGTGAGGTTATCCACTTTGGCGGCAAGAACAAGGCAGATTATTATCTCAATGGTGTCAGATTAGGAAAAAGGGAAATGCAACAAGACCTTGGTGTCCTTGTACATCAGTCACTGAAAGTAAGCGTGCAGGTACAGCAGGCAGTGAAGAAAGCTGATGGCCTTCATAACAAGAGGATGTGAGTACAGGAGTAAAGAGGTCTTTCTGCAGTTGTACTGGGCCCTGGTGAGACTGCACCTGGAGTACTGTGTGCAGTTTTGGTCTCCTAATTTGAGGAAGGACGTCCTTGCTATCGAGGCAGTGCAGCGTAGGTTCACCAGGTTAATCCCCGGGATGGCGGGACTGTCATACGAGGAAAGATTGGGTGTGTGTTCACTGGAATTTAGAAGGATGAGAGGGGATCTTATAGAAACATATACAATTATAAAAGGACTGGACAAGGTAGATACAGGAAATTTTTTCACAATGTTGGGGGAGTCCAGAACCAGGGGCCACAGTCTAAGAATAAAGGGGAGGCCATTTAAAACTGAGATGAGAAAAAACTTTTTCACCCAGAGTTGTGAATTTGTGGAATTCTCTGTCACAGAGGGCAGTGGAGGCCAATTCAATGGATGAATTTAAAAGAGAGTTAGATAGAGCTCTAGGGGCTAGCGGAATCAGGGGATATGGGGAGAAGGCAGGCACGGGTTACTGATTGTGGATGATCGGCCATGATCACAATGAATGGCGGTGCTGGCTCTAAGGGCCGAATGGCCTCCTCCTGCAACCATTTTCTCTGTCTCTGAAGCCCTTCTCTTCCCTCTCCTCCCTCCATTCCCACTGACCTACTGAGGGAGAGCAAGGACCTCTCTCTCTCTTCCCCCCCCCCCCCACCCTCCCACCAGTGCAGCCCCACTCAAGACAATACAAAGGTTTTATTTTATATAGATATATATATAAAAAACACATGTCCAATAAACCTATTTTAAACCATCACAAAAAAAAAAAGCACCTAACCCTTCACGTAGGCCCTTCCCCTGTCCGATTATCTAGAGCATGCCCACTGAGATCGTGTAAACAAGAAAAGGTGGAGGTTAAGATTTGGGGCGCTGAGGCCTGTGGTCACCATGAATGTGTGCGTGTGTGTGGGGGGGGGAGAAGGCAGTCTGGGGTCTCCCCACCATTTAACACTACTTGTAGCTGGGTCAATTGGTCAATTGTCAGGCAGGCAGGGGGAGAAACCTGCCCAAATGCTTCCGACTGCTGGGGGAGGGGGGGAAGAGTACCGATTTAGTCCCGTCTCTCTCTCTCTCTCTCTCTGTGCACCTCTCTGGTGGTCTGAGGGAGGGGGGGGGGGGGCAGGGCTGTGTGCAAGGGGTTTTTCTTCGGGAGGGGGACACAGTTAACAGGCATACAAGCCCGCCCAGGCTCCAGGAAGCCCCCCCCCTCCCCCCCCCCACACACACACACACAACCCTGCAGTTTGTGCGCCTCTCCAGCAAACAACAAAAGAAAAAGTTTATTTTGGACATCGTCCCGTCCCCCGTCCCCCCTCTCCTTCCCCGGCATTCCAGGCGGTGGCGGCAGAGGGGCGGTGGGCCGCGGGCACAGTCCCGGCCCCCCCCCACGGGCGAGTTGCAGTCAGAAGGAATAAGTTAGGCTAAACAAAATAAAGGATCTTCTCTCTCCCCCCCCCCCCCCTCTCTCTCTCCCCGCCCGCCCCATGGTCCCCCGGCTCGGCTCCGGCTCCACACGGGTCATCTGCTGATGTCACGGTTGGAGTCCCATGGTTTTGTGCTCTTGGGCTCGGTCTTGAGCGAGTCGAAGAAGGGGTGGCGCAGGGCGTCGGCGAGGGTGATGCGCTTGGAGGGCTCGTAGTCCAGCATCCTCTCGATCAGGCCGAACAGCTGGCAGTGCTCCTCTGTGTCGGCGATCATGTAGCGCTGAGAAAGGACACCACAGTTTAGTTTACTCTAGACACAGCGCGGAAACAGGCCATACAGCCCACGCCGACCAGCAATCACCCCCTACACTACTAGTTTAGACCAGACGCAGCGCAGAAACAGGCCATACAGCCCACGCCAACCAGCAATCACCCCCTACACTACTAGTTTAGACCAGACGCAGCGCAGAAACAGGCCATACAGCCCACGCCGACCAGCAATCACCCCCTACACTACTAGTTTAGACCAGACGCAGCGCAGAAACAGCCCCTTCAGCCCGCGCCAATCAGCGATCACCCCGCACACTAGTTTAGTCTTGAGACACAGCGCAGAAACATTGATTGATCCCTGGGATGGCAGGACTTTCATGTGAAGAAAGACTGGATAGACTCGGCTTGTACTCGCTGGAATTTAGAAGATTGAGGGGGGATCTTATAGAAACGTACAAAATTCTTAAGGGGTTGGACAGGCTAGATGCAGGAAGATTGTTCCCGATGTTGGGGAAGTCCAGAACAAGGGGTCACACAGTTTAAGGATAAGGGGGAAGTCTTTTAGGACCGAGATGAGAAAGTTTTTTTTCACAAAGAGAGTGGTGAATCTGTGGAATTCTCTGCCACAGAAGGTAGTTGAGGCCAGTTCATTGGCTCTATTTAAGAGGGAGTTAGATGTGGCCCTTGTGGCTAAAGGGATCAGGGGGTATGGAGAGAAGGCAGGTACGGGATACTGAGTTGGATGATCAGCCATGATCATATTGAATGGCAGTGCGTACGTGCTCGAAGGGCCGAATGGCCTACTCCTGCACCTAGTTTCTATGTTTCTATGTAACAGGCCCTTCGGCCCACCGAGTCCTTGCCGACGAGCGATCCCCGCACACCAGCACTCCCCGCACACCAGCACTATCCTACACACCGGGGACAATTTACAATCTTTAACCAAAGTGTGTGGGGAAACTGGAGAAAACACACGCAGTCACAGGGAGAGCATGCAAACTCCGCGCAGGCAGCTGAAGTAGGCAGGATCAGACCGCTGTCTCAGGCGCTGGGCAGCAGCAAGTCTACCTGCTGCACCCGGTGCCGCCAAAAGCGGAGTTCACAAATGATAGGAGCAGTTAGGCCGCTCAACTCAAGTCCACTCCGCCATTCAATCACGGCTGACTTAAGGCACAGATAGATTCTTGATTAGTCTGGGTATCGGGTTGGGGGGGAAGGCAGGAGAATGGGGTTGGGAGGGGGGTGGGGAAAGAGATAGATCCGCCATGATTGAATGGCCTAATTCTGCTCCCATCACCTAGGGCTACATGATCGATCTCTCCCTCCTAACCCCATTCTTCTGCCTTCTCGCCGTAACCACCTGTCACCAGGGGTGAGGGAGCAGAGGAGGGATTTAGTTTAGTTTAGAAATACATTGCAGAAACAGGCCCCTTTCGGCCCACCGGGTCCGCACCGTCAGCGATTCCCGCACATTAACCGCACAAGGGACAATTTTTTAAAACATTTACCGAGCCAATTAACCTATAAACCCGCACGTCTTTGGAGTGTGGGAGGAAACTGAAGATTCCGGAGCAAACCCAGGCAGGTCACGGGGAGAACGTGCAAACTCCGTACAGACGGCGCCCGTGGTCGGGATGGAACCCGGGTCTCCGGCGCTGCATTCGCTGTAAGGCGGCAACTCTAACGCCGCGCCACCGTGACCGCCCCACTCGATTGAGTAGCAGGCTGGGGGAAGATGGAAGCAGGCAACGCAGGGGAGCGAGGGGAAGGGGAAACAGATCCCTGGGTTCACACAGGACCCGGGAGGCCAGGACGCACTCACTTTCAATGGCTTGCAGTTCTCTCGGACGTATCTTCCAGCAGAGCTGTTGTCATCCCAGTCCAGGCGGCCATGATAGAAATACTTCTGCTTCCTGTTGAAGGCAAGTCACCAACACACATTTAGACCATCTATCAAACACCCCCTCTCCCCCATCCCACTCCCTCACTCTGCACAGAAACCCCCCTCCACTGCAACCCCATCAACAGCAAAGCCCCCTCCCCACAGTCCCTTCAGCCCAACAAAGTCCATGCTGACCATCAATCACCCATTCTAATGGAATAAGGGGCAGGCTGTTTAGGACTGAGATGAGGAAAAGCTTTTTCAGTCGGAGAGTTGTGAATCTGTGGGATTCTCTGCCACAGAAGGCAGTGGAGGCCAATTCACTGGATGTTTTCAAGTTAGATTTAGCTCAGGGCTAACGGAATCAAGGACAAATCTTTTGTTTGTTTTTATGTCTTGTTTGCTTTGTAAAACGTCTCTGAGTATCTTGAAAAGCGCTATATAAAATAAATGTATTATTATTATTATTATTATTAAGGGATGTGGGGAGAAAGCAGGAACAGGGTACTAATGTTGGATGATCAGCCATGATCATATTGAATGGCGGTGCTGGCTCGAAGGACCAAATGGCCTCCTCCTGCACCTATTTTCTATGTTTCATCCTATATCCCCAGGACAATTTCACAGAAGCCAATTAACCTCAAAACATTGAGTGTGGGAGGAAACCTGAGTGCACGGAGCAAACCCACGCTGGTCACCGGGAGAACGTGTAAACTCCATACAGACAGGCAGGCGCCCCTAGTCGGGATGGAACCTGGGTCTCTGGCGCAGTGAGGCAGTGGCATTTGTCCAATAGTGAGCGGCCTGGATAGAGTGGATGTGGAGAGGATGTTTCCACTAGTGGGAGAGTCTAGGACCAGAGGTCACAACCTCAGAATTAAAGGACGTTCCTTTAGGAAGGAGATGAGGAGGAACTTCTTTAGCCAGAGGGTGGTGAATCTGTGGGATTCACTGCCACAAAAGGCAAGTCAATGGATATTTTTAAGGCAGAGATAGATTCTTGATTAGTACGGGTGTCAGGGTCATGGGGAGAAGGCAGGAGAATGGGGTTAGGAGGGAGAGATAGATCAGCCATGTTTGAATGGCAGACTTGATGGGCCGAATGGCCGTATTCTATGATCACCCTTGGACTATCCTTAACTGGACTTTGCTGGCTTTACCTTGCACTAAACGTTATCATGTATCTATACATGATACCACCTGCCTGCGTTTGGCCCATATCCCTCCAAACCTGTCCTATCCATGTACTTGAAGGAACTGCAGATGCAGGTTTAAAGCGAAGACACAAAATGCTGAATTGTCCCCGAGTTACTCCAGCATTTTGTGCCTTAACTTCTATCCATGTACCTGTCTGTTTCTTACACGTTGGGATTATTATTATTTCGTGTCATCACACAGCTGTTTGCCAATAGCGAGCAAATGTTAGTGCCACGTGGTTGGCCTCTGCAAGATCCTTTACAGTGCGTGTGTCATGCAGCACGTCACAGCTCAGGAGATGTTCCATAGTCTGGAGGCCCCGTCCACACTCGCAGTCTGCCACATCTTCAGTATATCCCCACTTCAGCATGTTCCATTTGCTCCTCCCCATGTTTGTCCGCAGTCTGTTGAGACGGCGCCAGGTTATCCACGGCTGCTGGAAACCTGGTGGGAGTTTCTCAGAGGGATCGATTGCCATCCGAGTGCCTTCCAGAGATTTCTCTGGTCTCTCTTCCCAGAGTTTGAACCTTCTACAGTCCACGGGATGGACAGAATGCCTGCCTCAAACCTTATCATGCGTAGGGGGATAGTGCCTGCCTCAAAGCAAGCTTATCATGCGTATCTATAGGCTGTACATGGCTCAAGTGTAATCGGCATTGTCTCGCTGGGTGGCATGCAACAAAAGCGTTTCTCAGTGCGCGGGACGACCTCTGACGAAGCTGCCTCACCTGGTCTTACGGGTCATCCGTGCGGGAATGGGGCCCAGGATCCTCTCCATCATGGCCAGGTGCTCGCGGTTGTCGTGGGTCTGCAAATGGTAAGGGATGGGCTTCAGGGAAACTAGACGTGGGCATCGGGCTCCAACGTACCAGCGGGCGGCGGGAGGCACCGGGGGCCAAAGCTTACCTGGAAAAGTGTGAAGCCGAGGTAATACTCAAACACGATGCAGCCAATGCTCCACACGTCACAGGGCTGCGACCAGCCAAGCTCTGGGGGGGGAACGGAACAACAAGAAGCGGCTTCAGAGCAATGCAAGCAGACATCAGCAGGCTGCATTTGACGGTATAATCAATGACCCCAGGAAAGAGAAAACCCTTTTGCAAAAGCACCGAGACAAGGCACTGCTTGACGAGGAAGGACTGCAGAGAGATCTGTCAGAGAGTTGCAGAACCCAAGCAAAAAATAATAACCATGAGAATGAAGATCTACTGGCTCAGATTGAAGGTATCACAAAATGCTGGAGTAACTCAGCAGGTCAGGCAGTATCTAGGACAGAGGGAATGGGTGTTCTCTAAGAGAGAAGGAAATGAAGGAATCGGCTGACCCATTCCCTCTCTCCTAGATGCTGCCTGACCCGCTGAGTTACTCCAGCATTTTGTGATACCTTCGATTTGTACCAGCATCTACAGTTATTTTCCTACACATCTATCTAGTGGTTCAGAGTCAGAATATTACACAAAATGAGCATAGCTGTCCACACACACACACACAGTGTTGCGTAGTTCATAGTGAGGAATGTGGAATCCGCTGTGGTGGATGTTTATGTGAAATTTTACTTTATGTGGCTGTGTGTCTTGTTGCTTTTCACCTAGTATGGCTGTGTGGTAACTCAAATTTCACTGTACCTCAATTGGTACATGTGACAATAAATTGAATCTCTTGAAATCTTGAAGGAAGTGCAGATGCTGGTTTACACCGAGCATAAGCACGGTGGCGCAGCGGTAGAGTTGCTGCTTTACAGCGAATGCAGCGCTGGAGACTCAGGTTCGATCCTGACTACGGGTGCTGTACTGTAAGGAGTTTGTACGTTCTCCCCGTGACCTGCGTGGGTTTTCTCCGAGATCTTCGGTTTCCTCCCACACTCCAAAGACGTACAGGTATGTAGGTTAATTGACTGGGTAAATGTAAAAATTGTCCCTAGTGTGTGTAGGATAGTGCTAGTGTGCGGGGATCGCTGGGCGGCGCCGACTTGGTGGGCCGAAAAGGCCTGTTTCCGCGCTGTATCTGAAATATGAAAAAAAAAAGAAGGAAAAAATTTAAATGGCGGAGTAACTCTGGCTACTCCTTTCGTCATTCCACCTGCAGCCAGACGGCCACTCCCCTGTTCTCCAAGTTGTCTATAGTCATGAGAGGCATTGATCGGGCAACGGTACCGTCACAATTAGGATATGTGACAGTTTGGGACAAGACTCAACTTCAGTGCATTGTCAATAGACACAAAATGCTGGAGTAGCTCAACGGGACAGGCAGCCATGTGTCACAGGGCGGCACGGTGGGGCAGCGGTAGAGTTGCTGCTTTACAGCGAATGCAGCGCCGGAGACACAGGTTCGATCCAGACTACGGGCACCGTCTGTGACGGAGTTTGTACGTTCTCCCCATGACCTGCGTGGGTTTTCTCCGAGATCTTCGGTTTCCTCCCACACTCCAAAGACGTACAGGTTTGTAGGTTAATTGACTGGGTAAATGTAAAAATTGTCCCTAGTGTGTGTGTAGGATAGCGTTAACGTGCGGGGATCGCTGGTCGGCGCGGACTCGGTGGGCCGAAGGGCCTGTTTCCGCGCTGTATCTCTAAATCTAAAAAACCATTAATACATAGAACTGTAGTGTAGAAAAGGAACTGCAGATGCTGGTTTACACCGAAGATAGACACAGAATGCTGGAGTAACTCAGCAGGACAGGCAGCCTCTCTGAAGGGAAGGAATGGGTGACGTCTCGGATCGAGACCCTTCTTCAGAGTGATGTGTAACTCAGCGGGTCAGGCAGCATCTCTGGAGGGAAGGAATGGGTGACGCTTCAGGTCGAGACCCTTCTTCAGACTGAGAGCCAGGGGAGAGGGTACCTCATCATCTTCCCCTCAGCCAACAATGGACCATTCGACATTTCCCTGAGCATCGTCTGCTTCAATCTGTCGTTTTCACACCCCACCCTTCCACATCTCTAGTCTCCCTCTCCCCAGACATTCAGAAGAGTCTCGACCAGAAACGTCACCCATTCCTTCTCTCCAGAGATGCTGCCCGACCCGCTGAGTTACTCCAGCATTTTGTGCCTGTCTTCGAGAGAGAACAGTGCAGCAGGGGAACAGGCCCTTCGGCCCACAATGTTTGTACTGGACATAATGCCAAGTTCGACTGGTCTCCTCTGCCTGGGACATAATCCGTATCCCTCTATTCCCTGCACTTCCATGTGCACATCCAAGAGGCACGGATATTGGATGGGCATATGGATTTGCTATTCATGTATCTGCTTCCATCACCAACCCTGGCAAAGCCTTCCAGGCCCCCACCACCCTCTGTGTAATAAACCTTGCCCCACACATCTCAATTAATCTTCCCCACTCTCGCCTTAAAGCTATGCTCTTTAGCGTTGGACATTTCCACCCTGGGAAGTGGAGAGAAAAGTGTTTAAGAAGGAACTACAGATGCTGCATTAAACTGAAGACAGACACGCAAAGCCGGAGTAACTCAGCGGGACAGGCAGCATCTCTGGAGAAAATGAACAGGTGATGTTTCGGGTCGAGACCTTTCGTCAGACTAGACACAAAAAGCTGGAGTAACTTAGCGGGTCAGGCAGCGTCTCTGGAGAGAAGGAATGGCCGACGTTTCGGGACGAGACCCTTCTTCAGACAATATAGACACAAAAAGCTGGAGCAACTTAGTGGGCCAGGCAGCGTCTCTGGAGAGAAAGCTGGAGTAACTCAGCGGGACAGGCAGCATCTCTGTAGAAAATGAATAGGTGATGTTTCGAGTCGAGATCTTTCGTCAGACAAGATAAGACACAAAAAGCTGGAGTAACTTAAGGGGTCAGGCAGCGTCTCTGGAGAGAAGGAATGGGCGACGTTTCGGGTCGAGACCTCTCTTCAGAGAGTGGCGCCAACCGCCCAAACCCACCGGTAACGAGAGGGGACGCGGCGGGGAGGTGCTGGCTCACCGAGGATGACCTCCGGTGCCCGGTAGTGCCGCGTGGAGACGATGGTGCTGTGGTGCTCGTGGTCGAAGGTGGCACTGCCAAAGTCCACCACCCGCGAGGCTGTGTTTTTAACCACTCGCTCCTCCCGCTTCTACAAGGAGAAGAATAAAATCAAGCTGGTCAGCCGGCCTCAGCAAGGGCAGGAGATTATCAGGCAACATTGACAAGGGTTTCAAAGTCCCGGCAGCCACAAGGAGACCACAAACGCACACACTCCTACCTTTTCCATGTTACCCACAACCTCGTAGTCAGAATTTACAAAAAGAATGTTCTCTGGTTTTAGGTCAGTGTGAGTGAGCTTGTTGTCATGTAAAACTATTAAAGAGATAAAAGGAAAGGTTAGATAACCACAGGGGTCAGTGGCTCCAGAGTTCAGCAACACAACGGTCAAGTTTTGCACTTTGCACATAGGACAGCATAGCATGAGAACGGGCCATTCGGCCCACGACGTCTATACTGAACACGATGCAGAGACCAACGGCTGGCACATGATCCACATCCCTCCATTCTTTGCACTTGAGTAACAGAGTGACACAACGTGAAAACAGGCCCTTCGGCCCAACTTGCCCACACCGGCCAACATGCCCCATCTACATTAGTCCCACCTGCCCACACCGGCCAACATGCCCCATCTACACCAGTCCCAACTGCCCGCGTTTGGCCCACATCCCTACAATCCTGTCCTATCCATGCACCTGTCTGACTGTTTGTTAAACGTTGGGATACTTCCTGCCTCAACTACCTCCTCTGGCAGCTCGTTCTATACGCCCACCATCCTTTGTGTGAATGTTACCCCTCAGGTTCCTATTAAACTATGAGAAAACGTTACCCCTCAGATACCTGTTATGCCTATTTTTCCACGTGCCTATCGAAAAATCTGCCGAACTCCAGGGTGTTCCAGGCACCCACCACCCTCTGAACAAAACACTCGCCCCACTCATCTCCTTTAAACTTTGTCCCTCTCAGTTTATGGCGATGTCCTCTAGTCTTGGACATTTCCACCCTGTGAGAAAGGATCTGACTCTCTAGCCTATTTACGCCTCGCCCAATGTTATAAACTTCCCACCTGATCTCCCTTTAACTCCTGGAGAAAACAATCCACGTCTCTCCAAGCCTCCTCTAGTAGACAATACCCCCTGAACCCCACACCCCATTCACAGAGAACCCCAGGTCTCCACTACCCGATTAAGGAATTCCTATTTAACGGGTTAAAATATATTGGGAGCAAACAGCCAGGAACAGCGATGGCAAATGTGAGTAGACACAAAATGCCGGAGTAACTCAGCGGGTCAAGGCAGCGTCTCTGGAGAGAAGGAATGGGTGACGTTTCGGGTCGAGACCCTTCTCTTCAGACTGATGTCAGGGGACAAATGTCAGTCTGAGGAAGGGTCTCAACCCGAAACGTCACCCATTTCTTCTCTCCAGAGATGCTGCCTGACCTGCTGAGTTATTCCAGCATTCTGTGTCTACCTTCGATTTAAACCAGCATCTGCAGTTATTTTTCCCCTACACGATGGCAATTGTGAAACGGCTTCAAGGAAGGCAGCCCGCCTGCTGCCCTTGCTTCTACGTGACCCCCCGACCACTAATCTCTCCGACTCTTGACTGCTTTAGGGAGATAAGGGAAGGGCAATAAATAATGGCAGCACTGTCCATGACCCGTGAGCGGAGAAATAAAAATGAATTAAGCGACGGACTGAGGGCCTTGCCCGCTGAGTGGCGGATTAAGGAGAGGGTTTTTACTGCAGGCGCCTGACTTGTTATGCTGCCGTTTGGTTGCTTGTTTACACAGAGTGCCAGCCGGCTGGTGAAAGCGGGAGGGAAGGAACTCACAGTTAACTGCGTGGCAGGTCTGGAAGGCCATGTGCCGCACTTGGTGGATGGGGTACGGTGAGTAATTGTTGTCCTTCAGGAAGTCAAAGGTACTCTGGCCCAGCAGCTCAAAAGATATACATATGTGGCCGTGGTAATCGAACCAGTCGAACATCTGTACGCATTGACTGTGGGGGAGGAGAGGGGAGAGCATTTAGACACTGAATTTGTGCTGCCCACACAAATACAACATAGAACAGTACAGATGCTCCCCGGCTTACCATGGTCCGACTTTGCGATGGAGCAAAGGGCAGTGACCCGTAGCGAGCCACCGCACGCTTCCGGCCACGTGATCGCACGTTTTCAATGCATTTCGACTTACAATACTTTCGGTTTCCGATGGGTTTCTCGGAACGGAACCCCATCGGAGGCCGAGGAGCACCTGTACATCTATCTTCGATTTAAACCAGTATCTGCAGTTCCTTCCTATACACAGAACAGTACAGCACAGGAACAGACCCGTTGGCCATTTTCCCCATCAAGTCTTCTCCGCCATTCTATCTTTCCCTCTCACCCCCATTCTCCTGCCTTCTCCCCCAAATTCCTCGACATCCGCACTCTTCAAGAATCTGCCCTAAAAATACCCAATGACATGGCCGGCAATCCCCAGTGGCCGATGAATCTGGGAATGAGGGAGGAACCCGCATGGGCACAGAGAGAAGGTGCAAACTCTACATGACGGTACGAGGCACCGTGCTGGGTCACAGGTTGGTGAGGCAGCAGCACTAGTCGGTTTATGAGGCAGTGGGTTTGTGAGGCCGCACCGCTGTGACAAAATCACGGAAGTCAAACCAACATTGAAGAGTTCATGCTTCAGGCCAAAGGGCCGACCCTGGAAACTTGGATGTCTTCTTGTGTGGCAACTGCATGTCCGCAAGAACTGGCCCAAGCTCATGAAATGGGGGCGGCTCAGTGTCGCAGCAGCAGGGTTGCTGCCTCACAACGTCAGAGAACCGATTTCCATCCTGACTGCGGGTGCTGTCTGCACGAAGTGTGTACCTTCTCCCCGTGACCACCAGGGTTTTCTCCGGTTTCCTCCCACATTATCCCAAAGACCTGCAGGAGTCTGGGTGAATTGGTTTTGGTAAAATTGTAAAAAAATGTGCATAGTGTGTAGGATGGTGCTAGCGATCGCTGGTCGGTGTAGACTCGGTGGGCCAAAGGGCCTGTTTCCACACTGCCTATAGGGAGCAACAAAGGTTCCCTACTCCAGGCATGTTACATATTCATAGAAACATATGCGGGCAGGTGGGACTCGGGTATTAGAAACATAGAAAATAGGTGCAGGAGTAGGCCATTCGGCCCTTCGAGCCTGCACCGCCATTCAATATGATCATGGCTGATCATCCAGCTCAGTAACCTGTACCTGCCTTCTCTCCATACCCCCTGATCCCTGTAGCCACAAGGGCCACATCTAACTCCCTCTTAAATATAGCCAATGAACTGGCCTCAACTACCTTCTGTGGCAGAGAATTCCACAGACTCGCCACTCTCTATGTGAAGAAATGTTTTCTCATCTTGGTCCTAAAAGACTTCCCCCATATCCTTAAGCTGTGACCCCTGGTTCTGGACTTCCCCAACATCTGGAACAATCTTCCCACATCTAGCCTCTCCAACCCCTTAAGAATTTTATATGTTTCTATAAGATCCCCCCTCAGTCTTCTAAATCCCAGTGAGTATAAGTCTAGTCTATCCAGTCTTTCTTCATATGAAAGTCCTGCCATCCCAGGGATCAATCTGGTGAACCTTCTCTGTACTCCCTCTAAGGCTAGAATGTCTTTCCTCAGATTAGACGACCAAAACTGTACACAATACTCCAGGTGCGGTCTCACCAAGGCCCTGTACAACTGCAGCAGAACCTCCCTGCTCCTATACTGAAATCCTCTTGCTATGAATGCTAACATACCATTCGCTTTCTTTACTGCCTGCTGCACCTGCACGCTTGCTTTCAATGACTGGTACACCATGACACCCAGGTCACGTTGCATCTCTGTGCCTCATCCCAGTGCCTCTCTAAATCCATCTCTACCACTCCAGACATCCACAGAAGAGGGGTCTACGGCCCACCGTGGAAAATTAAACCCCTTCCCCATGACCAGCGTTTCTCAACCGTGTTTCCCAGGGTTCCGCGAGAGGTCGCTGGGCGTTCAGGGAAAAATAGTGATACATAGGCTAATCATTTGTAAATGCATTCTTTGAGTCCAATTTCATATTCGTAATTTTATTGTACACATACGGCATGTTCTTGGAAATTATAAAGTCTTCAACCTGTTATATCATTTAGAAGTATAATAATCACAGGGAATATACTTAGCAACGTCCATACGGCACCAGTGTGAAACGGTCAGTGGACAGGAGCTGCACGTGAAGGATGTGTGTATCGTCAGGTGGCTCACTCGAGTAGAGACGCATGCACGGTCTCCATCAGAACTGTCAGTGCTTCCTGGCGTGCAGGTACAGCCCCTCATTCACACACGTTATTTAGTCATTTATGCCCATCATTTAGGGATGTGATATGAATTTTAAAAATTTAGTATGTTTATGTTTATTTCTGTTAGTTTATGAAAGGTTTGTGTGTGTTGCTTGCCTTATGAACGTTTAAGTTTATGAAAGAGATTAAGATTAAAGACTAGACCAAGTGGACCCGTTGGGCCCAAACCTCTCCTGCATTGGTGCAGCACCCTCTCCTCCCCCCCTCCCTTGTTCCCCCTCCCTCCCTCCCTCCCTCGGAGATAAATTCAAACTTTAAAATTTGAATATCTTAAAAAATATAACACCGATTTCAATGAAACTTCTTCCATTAGCACCAAAGGGACGACGGTGAGTAAGGTGGGCCTACAATTGTCGCGCTATCGTGTACCGGTTTGGCTGTAGTTCAGGAACAAACAAACAAACAAGAGGTTTAGTATATAGATAGATAGATAGATATATAATAATTTATATGTTTGGGTTCCCTGAGACCGGATTCCGCAAGGGTTAAAAAGTTGAGAAACGCTGCCGTAGATCGACAATGATTAACATAGATACAGGTTTGGGTCAGGAATCCGGCACAGGTGGCGTACAAATCAGTTCTGTCACGTCACTTACAATTTGTTTTCGGGATCTTGCACGTTGATTTTCTCCAGCACGTTGATTTCCAGCCGGGCAGCCTCTCTGTATTTCTCCACATTCTTTATTATTTTAAGAGCTACTCGAGAGCTACCCCTGTAAAGGTACAGTGGAACAATCAAGAGCTGCAGCCCCGTCACTGCAACAGGCATTACTACACACAACAGCCCAGACCCAGGGACAGTTTCTTCCCACCTGTTGTCAGGTAATAGACAATAGGTGCAGGAGGAGGCCATTTGACCCTTCGCGCCTGCACCGCCATTCACTGTGATCATCCACAATCAGTACCCCGTTCCTGCCTTCTCCCCATACCCCCTGACTCCACTATCTTTAAGAGCTCTATCTAACTCTCTCTTGAAACCATCCAGAGAATTAGCTTCCACTGCCTTCTGAGGCAGAGAATTCCACAGATTCACAACTCTCTGGGCGAACGTTTCTTCTCACCTCAGTTTTAAATGGTCTCCCCTTTATTCTTAGACTGTGTGGCCTCCTCCAACATTGGGAACAGTTTTCCTGCATCTAGCTTGTCCTGTCCTTTTATAATTTTATACGTCTCTATAAGAATACAACCATTACCCTCCAGATCCTCGTGTCTCTCAGTTTATAGTCATCCGTCTACTTCCCTGGGGGACAATTTACAGCAGCCGCAGAAGTCTTTGGGATGTGGGAAGAAACCAGATCACCCGGTGGGAAAGGACACAAAGTACTGGAGGAACTCAGCGGGTCAGGCAGCATCTCTGGAGACCATGGGTGGATACGTGACGTTTGGGGTTGGGACACTGGGAGAGTGGCAGGAATCACAAAAGGAACGCTGGAATGAGAAAGGGTCTCACAGGAACTTCCGTCCGAGGAGAACTTCTTCAAAGTAGGAGCACCTTGATGAGATCCCGCGATGGAGCAATCAGAAATGGAGGAAGAACTGCAGATGCTGGTTTACAAAAAAAGACAAAGTATTAGTAACTCAGCAGGTCAGGCAACATCTGTGGAGTACATGCATAGGTGACGTTTCATACCAGGACCTTTGTTCTATTTATGACTGGCGAGAACTTCACACAGTTGTTTCGAGTTGGGACCATTCTGCAGGCAGGCTGGGAGCTGTCAGGCTTTGCCCTGTCTCTCTCTCCCAGCTTTCTTACCCCCCCCCCCCCCCGGCTCAATCAGTCTGAAGAACGGTCCTGACCGGAAACGTCACCTATCGACATTCTCCAGGGATGCTGCCTGACCCAGTTACTCCAGGACTTTGTGCTTTTCCTTCGTAAACCAGCAACTTGATTCCACTGAAGTCTTCCTCTTGCGTCCCCGCCCGTTCCCGATGCTGCCTGACCCGCTGAGTTACTCCAGCATGTGTGGGAAGGAATTGCTGGTTTAAACCGAAGATGGACACAAAAAGCAGGAGTAACTCAGCGTCTCTGGAGAAAAGGGCAACGTTTCAGGTCGAGTCCGAAGAAGGATCTCAAGCTGAAGCGTCACCTCTTCTCCAGAGATGCTGCCTGACCCGCCGAGTTATTCCGGCTTTTCGTGTCTGTCCTCGAGTTACTCCAGCACTGTGACTTTACCCATGGCTTGGCTCGGGGAAGGGAAGGAGGGAAGGAAACTGAAAGCAGCTGGCACTTACCTCCGATGGTCAATGCACTCTATGACTTTGCCAAAGGTCCCCTCACCTAAAGTGCTAACAATTTCATCTGACAAGGAAAGAGAGAAAGAAGACAAAATGAAACTCTCAGAGGGGACTGAAGGAGAGCAACATTTAAAAAGAGCAAGTCAGACTGTAGGTAAATTACAAAGGCTGGTCTCATTACACAGTTTTTTTTTTGCACTTGTCAGTACAAGTAAGGCACATGGCTGAAGCAGAAAGCATATAACACCATCTGCTGAGAAAAAAAAGACTTCTGTACAATATTATTTTCCTGCATTTAGGATAAATTATAACAAGTATAAACATAAAAAAAAAAGCAGGAGGAGGAGGAAGGGGGGGATTCGAAAATAAAAACAGCAATGAGAGTTCTGCAATTTTTTTTTTTTTTTTCGGGATCTTAACTATTAGAGCTAAATGAAGTTACGACTTAAGCTTGTACATCGTTCTTGTAGCCAGTCGCCGGTGCGATAGATCAGGTGCCCCTCGTTGTCATCTTCCACACTCTTGGCCCTCCTGCTGCTCTGATGGCTCCGCTGTGCACGCAGAATCCCCGGGGACGGGCGGGTGGCGACAGCAACACACACAGGCGCCCAGCAAACCATCATCCAAGCCACATTGGAGGGAGACATTTTCCAAACCAGCAGCCACATTGGATGGTTTGGGGTGTTCGCATTGTAGAGAAGGGGGGCAGCGACGGAGTGGTCGATTGCCAGATTGTCAAGATTCCAGGCAATTGATACGCCCACACAGGATATATAACGATAGGGATATTGCAAGGGAACATGTCAAGATACACAGTACTAACTCAGAAAATAAAAAAAGTAACCAACATTTCAAAAAACCCCCACCTACACCTCCCCACCCCGCTCAAAACAGTTAAGCAAGCTTTAATTTAAAAAGCAAACTTTTATCAGCAGACCCAATAAATCGTTACTAAAGCAGTTCATTTATTAACGTCACTTAAAAGGCTAACTCCCAGGAGAGTTGCAGTGATATTATTGTGTTTTCATGCTAATTTGTGGATGCATTGCTGATCATTTTCCAATATTCTATAGATTCAGGATCAGTTCCTGTGGATTGGAGGGTAGCTAATGTTATCCCTCTTTTTAAGAAAAGAGGGAGAGAGAAAACGGGAAATTATAGACCAGTTAGTCTGACGTTCGGCTGGAAGCCCCCCCTCCCCCCACCCACTGCCTTGCTGTTGGTCGGGTCAGGCAGGGTGCAGCAGGCTGTAAGTAGTCTCAGACACGTGCATGCTGCTGGGGCTCCGGGCTGAGCAGGCGACAGATACCGCTCTGCGCCGCTCCGGCTCACAATCTGGTTTAGTTTAGAGATACAGCGCGGAAACAGACCCTTCGGCCCACCGAGTCCGTGCCGACCGGCGATCCCCGCACATTAACACTACCCTACTCACACACACTAGGGACAATTGACACTTATATCAAGGCGATTAACCTACAAACCCGGACGTCTTTGGAGTATGGGAGGAAATCAAAGATCTGGGAGAAAACCCACGTGGGTCACGGGGAGAACGTGTAAACTCCGTACAGACAGCACCCGTGGTCGGGATGGAACCCGGGTCTCCGGCGCTGTGAGGCAGCAGCACTACCCACTGCGCCACCGTGCTTTGGTTCAGGCTAGACGGGGATGTGAAACGTAATATCGCTGCAACCCGTCCCCAGTAAATGCTCCCAACTCTTGCGTTCTACCGCACAGTGCATTAACTTGCCCAGTCTTATCCAGGCTCCCGATTCTAATCCAGCTGATCACTTGTTTATAACATTACAACCACGACATGTGCACAGACAGGAACACACCACACATCCTCAAACTGCCTCCTTGCCAGGCCAGCCTGGCTGCTCCAAATCTAAACACCCTCAGCTTCACAAAGCAAACCAGCTTCGCAGTCACACAGGCAGGGCAGTGTTAATGGAGGGTTAGGGAGAGGGGACAGAAATAAATCCAAACACTCCCTCAGAGCCTTCTGCAGTAGAGGAGAGAGCAAACACCCGGCTTCACGGCCGGTGGTCACGAGGCTCTGTGATCGGTTATATAAACCCGTCTCCTGCCCACAGTTGGACACTGGGTCTGAACTACTCGATCACACCGTGGAGATTGTAACAGTGGTCACGAGGCTCTGTGATCGATTATATAAACCCGTCTCCTGCCCACAGTTGGACACTGGGTCTGAACTACTCTCACACACTGTGGAGATTGTAACAGAGGGGGGGAATATGACAGCGTGTGGGGCAAGGAGAGACAATGCAACGGTCTAGAGGACTGGGAGGGAGAGAGGAGAGCATTGGGGGGAGATAGCGAAAGCAGACTGGGGAGGGGGTGAGAGACAAGAATGGGAAGGGGGGGAGAAAAAGGTACATTGGGGATGGAGGGAAGAGAGAGTGCGGAGAGTAGGGAAGGAAGAGGAGGGAGCTGTGGAGACAGGAGAGTGGGGGAGATAAAGGAGTGAGCAGGAGGATGAGAGAGAGGAGAGCAAAGGAAGTGGAATAGGGAGATAGGAAAAGGGAAGAGTGGCCTCAGCATATGCAGGAAGGAACTGCAGACGCTGGTTTAAATCGAAGGTAGACACAAGATGCTGGAGTAACTCAGCAGGACAGGCATCATCCCTGGAGAGAAGGAATGGGTGACGTTTCGGGTTGAGACCCTTCTTCAGACATCCCTGCTTCAAGCGTTCACAACTGCAGGTTCTGCGCAGGCTCACTCGCACACAAATATCCCCCCCCCCCTCCCACACACACGCATACACACACACCCTGAGACAGAGTCTGGAGGGGTGGGGGGTGTGTATGATAAACACCCCTCAGATGCAGCGCTCCTTCCCCATGGAATGGAGCAGGTGGCCCTTTGTGTGCCCTGGGGGCTGGTTTACTCCAAGTGCACCACAGGCCGAGGGAAATCCCACTCCCACCCCCCATCCCCTCCCCTCCCCTCCCAGGGAGGGAGTGGGCCACAGAAGCAGACCACAAGCGGCCTCAAGGCCGACAGGCCGCCGCTGGTTCACTGCCGATGGGTGGGAGGGAAGGGCCCCCCCCCCAGGAACCCCCCTGCCAGTGTTCCACCTTAAAAACAGTCCACACAACCGCAAAGGACGAGAAGAAAAATGGCTCTACTTACCCAATCCTGGAGGCTGTAAGAACAAAAAGACACTGATATACTAAGTAGAGAGGAGGAAATACTCACCGAGGAGGAGCGGCTATAAGACCTGCTTCGATGGCGCCGCCGTTTGTGCTTACGTCTGCTGCTCTTCCGACTCCTGTAGCTCCTGCCGCGGTCGTGCGAGCGCCGGTAGTCGAACGAGTTGCGCGCGCAGTACTCCGGCTGGTGGTAGCCGTCGCCCTGGTCCCGGCTGTAGTTGCCCCGGTACGCATCGCAGAACCTCCTCTCGTTGTACAGTCGCCTGTCGCACGAGCAGTTCCCTATGCTGCGGAGGGGGAGAGGGGACCCGGCGGGGGGGGGGAAGAACACGGATTACAGGGCGTCAACGTAGGACGAATGGAGTTGGCGCGGAACAACGAGGCCGCAATAAGCAGTCAGAGCAGGTAGTGATGGAGGGAACATCCATTACCATTTCACTTTAGAGTTTTTACACCACAGCCCTTCAATGACAGTCACAAAATGCTGGAGTAACTCAGCGGGTCAGGCAACATCTCGGGAGAGAAGGAATGGGTGACGTTTCTTCAGAAGGGTCTCGACCCAAAACGTCACCCATTCCTTCTCTCCCGAGATGCTGCCTGACCCGCTGAGTTACTCCAGCATTTTGTGTCTACTTTAGAACAGTTAATTGCTGGCCGAAAGGAAGGTGACAAGGCACCCTCTCCCTGATTCTCAGTCTGAAGAAGGGTCTCGACCCGAAACGTCACCCATTCCTTCTCTCCAGAGATGCTGCCTGTCCCACTGAGTTGCTCCAGCTTTTTGTGTCTGTCTTCGGTATCAACCAACGTCTGCAGTTCCTTCCCACACCTTCAGCCCACCACATCTATTCTGACCACCAAGCAGCTCTCTGGCAATCCCACAACCTGTTCAACTCTGCCTCGTTGCGGCTCAGCTTTGTACCCCCAAACTCCTGGTCCCATTGCCGACTTCTGAGGCCGGCGTTGCGGTCCGTTATCTCGCCCAACCCCCCGGCCGGCGGCCTAGGCAGACCGTTCAGGTGCCATTCCACTCCTCTCAGAGGCCATGACCTCCGTTGGCCCGACAAAACCGATAATCCAGCAAGGCTCTGGAACCAAGGGAGCCGGAAAATCAGTGGCAGACCGGCATTGACTTGCTTTATCCTCTGCATTGTATGTACCCATCCTCTCAGATTCTGCTCTCCTGGCCACATCGCCAGACTTAGTTTGCATTCCAGATATTTCATCGCAACGAGCTGCAGCATCTCTCTGTCTCATTCCACACAAATGCACCAGGTTGTCAGCCCTGACCTTGCAGCAAGACTCCTTCAACGCTGCAACCAATAATCTGCAGCCTCACTGCAGACGAAGGTCAGAGATCCATTTTGAGAATCTCGCACCTCAGTTTAGTTTAGAGATACAGCATGGAAACAGGCCCTTTGGCCCAGCGATCACCTACTTACACAGTTCTATGTTATCCCAGTGTAACGTCCTACACACTCGGAGCAATTTACCAAAGCCAATTAACCTACAAACCCGTACGTCTTCGGAGTGCGGGCGGAAACCCGAGCACCCAGAGAAAACCCACAGTCACAGGGAGAACGTACAAACTCTGTACAGACAACAGCTGCAGTCAGGATCGAACCTGGGTCCCTGCGCTGTCAGGCAGCAACTCTACCGCTGCGGCACTGTGCCGAACCATTCCCACGTTTGGATTGTAGGAGTTTGGGGTACAAAGCTGGGCCTTAACAAGGTAGCGCTTAATTGTGGGGTGTGGGGGAGCTGCTGTAGTCATTTGTATCTACCTTTGTCTCAATACCCGTGGGATTTGAGATACAGATTATCCCACCTCCAGTACATGAAATAATTTATTTTCATGAAGTAACCAAAAACTGTCAATGAAGGCAAAGACATAGATGTTGTCCATACAGACTTCAGAAAGGCATTTCATAGGGTTGGCACATGTAGGCTGCTCTGGAAGGTCAGAGCGCATTGGATCCAGAGAGAGCTAACCAACTGGACAGAGAATTGGCTTCAATCGAAGGAAGCAGAGGGTGATGGTGCAAAGTTGTTCTTACGACAGGAGGCATGTGACTAATGGTATGCCTCAGGGACCGGTGCGGGGCCTCTTGCTGTTTGTGTTCATATCAACGATTTGGATGAGAATGCATGATTAGTAAGTACGCAGGTGACACTTAAGTGGGTGGCATTGTGGACAGCGAAAATAGTCGTCAAAAAAATTACAGCAGGATCGTGATCAGTTGGGCAAGTGGGCTGACGAAAGGCTAATGGAGTTTAGGCTCTGGCGAGTGTTGTAGAGCAGAGGGGTCTAGAACTGCACGGACATAGCTCGGTGAAAGTGGCGTCACAGGTAAACAGGCCGAACAAGAAGATTTTCGGTACATTGTTTTTTTCTCAGTATACAAGTTGGGATGTTATGCTGCAGTTGTACAACACAGTGGTGAGGTTGCATTTGGAGCATTGTGTTCAGTTTTGGTCACCCTGCTTTTGAACGCATGTTATTAAGGTGGAAAGAGTGGAGGGGGGATTTACAAGGATGTTGCCAGGTCACGAGGCCCTGATCTATATGGAGATGCTGGTCAGGCTACGACTTATTCCTTGGAGCGCAGGAGGATGAGGAGTGATCTTTTAGACGTGCTGAAGATCATGAGGGGAATAAATTGAGTAAATGCAGTCTTTTATCCAGAGGTTTAAGGTGAAATGGGAACTCGAGGGGCAACTTTTTCCATACAGAGAGAGTTGAGGTGGGTATTATAACAGTTCTTTGGACAGGTAGATGGATCGGTTTAGAGGGAAGGTAGACACACAAAGCTGGACTAACTCAGCGGGTCATGCAGCATTATCTCGGGAGAGAAGGAATGGGGGACGTTTCGGGTCGAGACCCTTCTTCAGTCTGAAGAAGGGTCTCGACCCGAAACGTCACCCATTCCTTCTCTCCCGAGATAATATATTCCTTTATTCGTCCCACACCGGGTAAATTTACATGCTGCATGACCCGCTGAGTTACTCCAGCATTGTGTGCCTACCTTCGATTTTAACCAGCATTTGCAGTTTCTTTCCTATAGGTTTAGAGGGATATGGGCCAAATGCAGGCAGGTGGGACTAGTGTAGATGGGGCATCGTGGTCATCATGGGCAAGTTGGGCCGAAAGGTCTGTTTTCGTGCTGTGTGACTAGGATGACTATGGCTAGGAAGAACACAAGAAGAGTATATAAATGGACAAATAGACCAGCGCTGCAGTTGTGAGCTCTCACTTTCAGGGACACACGTTTGTTTCCATAAAAGCATTGGCACGCAAAAGAAAACCAGATTACGTGCACTTAAATTTATGAATAAGGATAATAAAAAATATCAGCAATCAATGTACAGGCACAGCCAGCCCACAGAATAAGGATTGTATTCAAATTCAAAACAGAAAATGCTGTGAACTCTGCAGATCAGTGGAAGGGGAAACAAAATTATAATTTCTGGTCCATTCCTCTCCAAAAATGCTGTTTGACCTCCAGAGTTTCTAGCATTTTCCATTTGATTTCAGATTTCCAACATCCATAGATTTTCCTCGGCTAGAGACCATTGTATATTAGAGTGAGTTATACAGCATAGAAACAGACCCTTCAGCCCATCATGGTCACGCAGATCATCCATTGTTAATCCCATTTACCAGCACTTGGCCCGTATCCTTCTTGGCATTGTCAAAGTTCAACCCCGACCTTAGATGCTGTCTGTGCAGAGTTTGCACGTGCTCCCTGTGACTCTGTGGGTTTCAAATCAAATCACTTTTATTGTCATTCAAAAATAAATTTGAATGAAATTGTCGTTACCATGTCCTCCCACATCCCAGAAATGTGTGGGTTTGTAGTTTGATTGGCCCTCTGTAAATTCCCCCTTGTGTGTAGGGAGTGGATGAGAAAGTGGAATAACAAAGGACCAATGTAAACGGGCGATTGATGGCCGGTGGGTCGAAGGGCCCGTTTCCATGCTGCACCTTTAAATCGATCAATAGATGTGCAGGCTGAGGTACTTGGATGTTGTGAGAGTCAGTGCCTTCACCACCCACGAAGGAAGTACATTTCAGATTCCAATCACTCTCTGGGTGAAAATGTTAATTGTTGGAACATCTCTAAATTGATCAACAGTTGAAACATTGCTTAAGATTTAAATTGACCAAAGCAGCAAAAGTCAGTGCAACAGCTGGTTGGGAAGCACCTACATTTGGGAAGCTTACTCCGAGGAAACCCACCAGGAACGATGGTGTAGCGGTAGATTTGCTGCCTTACAGCGCCAGAGATCCAGGTTCGATCCTGATTACAGGGGCTTGTCTGTGCGGAGTTTGTACGTTCTCCCCGTGACCTGCTTGGGTTTTCTCCCGAGAACTTTGGTTTCCTCCCACACTCCAAAGACGCAGTTTTGCAGGTTAATTGGCTTGGTGCAAATGTAAAATTGTCCCTAGTGTCCGTAGGGTAGTGTGAATGTGCGGGGATCCCTGGCCGTGCTGACTCGGTGGGCCGAAGGGCCTGTTTCTGCGCTGTATCTAAACGTGCAAACTCTACACAGACAGCGCCTTGAAGACAGGATCGAACCCGTCTCTGGAACTGCGGGCAACAGCTTGAGCATCTGCACCACTGTACTCACTCTTCTCCTGCCACGGCCAATTTAGTGCAGAAAATAGGCATGACAGGTGAATGTACTGACCCCTGGGGAGTAATCTTCATGGACTCAACGCAATATTGAGCCCCACGCAGCATTAGGTTCGGGTCATGCATGCAAACTGCCTGCGGTCGGTCGATTGTTTCCACAGCTTCGAATCGGGTTGACACTGTTGCACTCATTTACTAAAAAAGCAACAGACAGGTCTAACCGGTAACTACTTGCCTGAAGGCAACTGACTGCCTGGTGACTCATATGTTAACCTGGGCGGATTTCATAGATCCCTGCCCTTCTGTTCCTTATCATGGCCAGTGGGAACGTGCAGGCACAATGGCCCTGTCACCGACGAGGCTCTGTGGAGAGGCACACACTGTCCAGCCATGCTTGGCTGCTCAGAGACGGGAGATGAACATGCAGTGATGGCCCCCTCCACCCGTGGCCAGGGTTCACGGGCTTCAAAGCTAAATCACCTCCAAAGCAGCCAGTGCCTGCCACATGACAGGTCGAGACTGCTATCTCGCAATCCAGCAACTTGCCAGGAGAGAGATCGGCAATCCAAACGAGCGACCGTTAACGAGAGATCCACAGCCATGACCACTGCACCCAAAAATCTTTTGGTGACGTACTTAGCATCTTTGGTTCAATCCTGACATCTAGTGCTGCCTGTGTGGAGATTCAAGGAACTGCAGATGCTGGAACCTGGCGCAGAAGAGAAAGTGCCGGTGGAGACTCAGCTTCCGGAATGATGTGGAGAGGTGACATTTCCAGTCGGCTGTAAAGGGGGGTCCAGACCTAAAAAGTTGCCTATCCACATCCTCCAAAGGTGCTGCCTCAGCCGCCGAGTTTCTCCGGCACTTTGTGTTCTGTCTGAAGTTTGCATGCACGCCCCCCACCCCCCCCTCCCCAAGTGATTCAGTTTCCTTCCATGTTTGTAAAATATGCAGCTCAGCAGTATAATAATCTGTGTAGCCTGTAGATGAGAGGCAAAGTTCTGGGGCGGTAATTGATGGAAATGTGGGAAGAATAAAATAGTTTAGGCTGGCACTAGGGTGAAAGCAGGCTATTGATGGTCAGCAAGGACTTGGTGGGCTGAAGGGTCTCTCCATGGCACAATATCGATTGAACCCAAGTGAGTTACTCTTCTAGGTCATCTGCCATCTCTTCATAGAAACAGAAAACAGATGCAGGAGTAGGCCACTCGGCCCTTTGAGCCAGCACCACCATTCAATATGACATGGGTGATCGTCTAAAATCAGTACCCCGCTCCTGCTTCTTCCCCATATCCCTTGATTCCTTTAACTCCAAGAGCTAAATCTAACTCTCTCTAGAAAACATCCAGTAAATCGGCCTCCGTGGCAGAGAATTCCACAGATTCATAACTCTCTGGGTGAAAAAGGTTTTCCTCATCTCAGCAGCCTACCCCTTAGGTAAATGACCTACCCCTTATTCTTAAACTGTGACCCCTGGTTCTGGACTCCCCCAACATGGGGAACAGTTTCCTGCATCTAGCCTGTCCAATCCCTTATTTTTTTTATATGTTTCTATAAGATCCCCTCCCATCCTTCTAAATTCCAGTAAATACCAGCCCAGTCGACCCATTCTTTCATCATATGTCAGTCCCGCCATCCCGGGAATTAACCTGGTGAACCTACGCTGCACTGTCTCATTAGCAAGAATGTCCTTCCAAAAAGTTAGGAGATCAAAACTGCACACAATACTCCAGATGCAGTCTCACCAGGGCCCTGTACCACTGCAGGAGGACCTCCTTGCTCCTAAACTCACGTCCTAGTTACACTCGAGAAAGCAGATTCAGGCTGAAGGTTTAAACAGGCAGGAAAAGGCACAAACCTTCTCGACCTGATGTAACTCTCGTTCCTGTGCCGCCTATCCCGGTCACTACTCCTCGACCGTGATCTCCGCCTGCCCCGTCTGCTTCGCCGGTAACGGTCGTGGTAACTCTCCCGGCTCTCTCGGTCTGATGAGCGGTACCGCCTCAAACGAGGCATCTGAAAAAAGAGAGGGGGCATTGTAGTTCAGGCAGGCGAGTGGAACGGAACCACATGGAACTCATGGAAAGAGCAAACAGCTAAATTACTTCGTCCTGTTCCAATCTTCAAGCAACAAAGTACTTTCCACAACCTGTGTGTTACAACAATCACACCATTTAAGACATTTGGACAGGTACATGGATAGTAAAGGTTTAGAGAGATATGGGTCAATTGGCTAAGAACTAGTTTATAATAATAATAATAATAATGTATTACATTTATATAGCGCTTTTCATACACTCAAAGACGCTTTACAGGGATTTAAAGAACATAGGGAAGTGAATAAATAGATAAATAAGTAAACGAACAGAGAAAGGAGACAGAAGGTGAGGTGACCTTCAGTGGTTGAAGGCAGTACTGAACAGGTGAGACTTCAGTGATGTTTTGAATGTGGTGAGTGAGGAGGAGTCTCTGACGGTTTGGGGTAGTGAGTTCCATAGGGTGGGAGCAGCGATGGAGAAAGCCCTGTCCCCCCAGGATCTGAGTTTGGTCCGGATGGGGGGGGATAGGAGATTGGCAGCAGCAGAGCGGAGGGTGCAGGTGGGAGTGTGCCTGTGGAGGTCGTCAGTCAGGTAGGATGGGGCCAGGTTATGGAGGGCTTTGTAGGTCATGAGGAGGATTTTGTACTGGATTCTCTGGGGGATGGGGAGCCAGTGGAGTTTGTAAAGGACGGGGTTGATATGGTCACGGATCGGGGTGTGGGTGAGTAGACGGGCAGCGGAGTTTTGAATGTATTGAAGTTTACTGATGATTTTTGAGGGTGCGCCATAGAGGAGGCTGTTGCAGTAGTCCAGACGGGAGGTGATGAAGGCGTGGATGAGGGTTTCTGCAGCTGTGGAGGAGAGGGATGGACGGAGACGGGCAATGTTTTTGAGGTGGAAGAAGGCTGTCTTTGTGATGTGTTTGATGTGTTTGTCGAAGGAGAGGGTTTGATCAAAGATGATTCCAAGATTCCGGTGGTGAGGGGAGGTGGATACTGGGAGACCATCAATATTGAGGATGAAGTTTTGGGTGGATTTGGTGAGCGTTTTTGGACCAATGATGATGATTTCAGATTTGTTGCAGTTGAGTTTGAGGAAATTTGATTGAAGCCAAGATTTTATTTCAGTGATGCAGTTTGTCAGTGTAGAGTGTGTGGTGGTGGAGATTGACTTGGTGGAGATGAGGAGTTTATAGACAATAGACAATAGGTGCAGGAGTAGGCCATTCAGCCCTTCGAGCCAGCACCGCCATTCAATGCGATCATGGCTGATCACTCTCAATCAGTACCCCGTTCCTGTTTAGATGAGGAGCTTAGATGAGGAGATGAGGAGTTTAGATGGGGCATGTTGGTCAGCATGGGCAACTTGGGCCAAAGGGCCTGTATGACACTATTGGTATCCTGGAATGTGGAATTTCTATAAATAATCCAGCTGCTTTAAAAGAAGGGGAGGGACCAAGACGTTCAATTCACCGTGGTTAGGTGGTTTCCAGAACTGCCAGGGCAGGAGGTGCTGATGTGCCAATAAGAACATTTGTGGTTAATATATTGGCAAAAAGTGATAACTCGTAGCTGAAGAGGAAATAGTAGGAATTAAAGGATCTTTTCTGGGTGGCAGGCAGTGACTCGTGGGGTTACGCAAGGATCAGTGTTGAGTCCACAACCTTTTGAAAAACATTTCAATGATTTGGATAAAGTAACCAAATGTATTATTTCTTTAGAAAATAGACACAAGGTTCTGGAGTAACTCAGCAGGTCAGGCAGCATCTCTGTAAAAGATGGATAGGTGATGTTTCGGGTCAGATCCCTTCGGATAGGCAACATCCTATTTGAAGGGTCCCGAACCGAAACGTTACCTGTCCATATTTTACAAAGATGCTGCCTGTTCCACTGAGTTACAGAACGCAAGTCCCAATAAAATCAAGAGCATTAAAACATAAACCAATGTTGCTGTGCCAGAGATGGGAAACATTGCAGAATCAGGTCAACGAGAAAACATTGAATAAGATGCGTACTGCCAATGACAAACTATCTTTACCACAAAAGGAAGTGCCAATTGCCAAATGTACTGTCAGCCATCATCAAGCACGGCTAATTTTAAAGGAGACGGTGAATTCTCCAACATGTCAATATATGTTCCATCAAATCAACATCAGCTGCATGCTCCGATAACATCAAATACCCCATCTGCATCAACAGAACCAAGCCTAGACGTGGCAACTATTTTGCCGAATATTTGTCCAACCATCTGCCTATCCCGTCTAGTCCTTCCCCTCTTCCTCCTTCCCCCCCCCCCCCCCCCAAATAGACTGAAGGTGGGTTCCAACCCAAAACACCACCTTTCAATGTTCTCCAAAGATGCTCCCTGACCCACTGACTTACTCCAGCACAGTGTTTACTTTTCTTGTAAAAAAGCATCTGCAGTTTCTGTACCTCCTCAAACATTATTTGTTTTCCCGAAGATAAGACACAAAAAGCTGGAGTAACTCAGCGGGACAGGCAGCATCTCTGGAGAGAAGGAATGGGCAACGTTTTGGGTCGAGATCCTTCTTCCCTCTCCTTTGATTCCCCTCTCTATAGCTGCCGTCTGCCTTGCTGAATGTTCCGCCATGCAGCAGAGAGGCAGGCCGTTGGGCCCCAATCTTCCTTGCTGACCACTCATCCAAACTAGACAACATTTGCCATTTATCAGTGTTGCAGTACTCATTTTTTAGGTGCTGGTATTAAATTCCCCGCAGGTTAAAATTTCCCACTATTTATTTTGGATTTTTTTTTTTTTTAACAGAGGTGCCGGAGTGGCACTCTGGTGAGGTCCAGCAGCACTGCACCCCTGGCCTTTATCCTTTTGAGCCATTCCAATCCCTGTACCAAGTATCTTTTAAATGTTGTTATTGTGCATGACTCAATCAACCACCTCTCAAATAGAGCATTTAAAGGACTTTGTTTTTCTATTTTGGGATTTCCAGTACCTGTGGGTGTTTCCTTCTGCAAACTATGTTGCTCAGCTGGCCAACACATCAACAGCACACACACTCTGCAGTACATGGGGCTACAAGCCTCCACTGCCTCTCTTCGACAAAGATTCACTGCGATCATGGCTGATCATCCACAATCAGTACCCCATTCCTGCCTTCTCCCCATCTCCCTTGACTCCACTATCGTTAAGAGCTCTATCTCATCTCTCTTGAAAACATCCAGCGAGTTGGCCTCCACTGTCTTCTGAGGCAGAGAATTCCACAGATTCAAAACGTTTTTCCTTATCTCCGTTTTAAATGGCCTACCCCTTAAACTTAAACTATGCCCCCCGGTTCTGGACTCCCCCAACATCAGGGGGATGAGATAGAGCACTTAAAGACATCCCTTAATAATCTTATATGTTTCAATAAGATCCCCTCTCGTCCGTCTAAATTCTAGTGTATACAAGCCCAGTCGCTTCAGTCTTTCAACATACGACAGTCCCGCCATCCTGGGAATTAACCTCGTGAACGCACACTGCACTCCCTCAATAGCAAGAATGTCCATCCTCAAATTTGGAGCCCAAAACTGCACAGTACTCCAGGTGTGGTCTCAGATCAAAGCAGTGTAAGAAAATAACTGCAGATGCTGGTACAAATCAAAGGTATTTATTCACAAAATGCTGGAGTAACTCAGCAGGTAAGGCAGCATCTCAGGAGAGAAGGAATGGGTGACGTATCGGGTCGAGACCCTTCTTCAGTCTCGACTCGAAACGTCACCCATTCCTTCTCTTCTGAGATGCTGCCTGACCTGTTGTCTGAGTTACTCCAGCATTTTGTGAATAAACACCTTCAGATCAAAGCAGACGTTTGATCAAGTAAATGCAGAATTTCATTGAAGGTCTGAAGAAGGGTCTCGACCTGAAACGTTAACCCATCTCTCCAGAGATGCTTGCTGCCTGCCCCAATACTTTGGTGTGTCCATCTTCTCTAAGAAAATAATTGCAGATGCTGGTACAAATCGAAGGTATTTATTCACAAAATGCTGGAGTAACTCAGCGGGTCAGGCAGCATCTCAGGAGAGAAGGATTGGGTGACGTATCGGGTTGAGACCCTTCTTCAGTCTCGACCCGAAACGTCACCCATCCCTTCTCTCCTGAGATGCTGCCTGACCTGCTGAGTTACTCCAGCGTTTTGTGAATAAACACCTTCAGATCAAAGCAGACGTTTGATCAAGTAAATGCAGAATTGCATTGAAAGTCTGAAGAAGGGTCTCGACCTGAAACGTCAACCCATTTCACCCTCTCCAGAGATGCTTGCTGCCTGCCCCCAACACTTTGGCGTGTCCATCTTCTCTTGTCAACAACTTGGCGGCACGGTAGCGCAGCGGTAGAGTTGCTGCTTTACAGCGAATGCAGCGCCGGAGACTCAGGTTCGATCCTGACTACGGGCGCTGCACTGTAAGGAGTTTGTACGTTCTCCCCGTGACCTGCGTGGGTTTACTCCGACATCTTCGGTTTCCTCCCACACTCCAAAGACGTACAGGTATGTAGGTTAATTGGCTGGGTAAATGTAAACATTGTCCCTAGTGGGTGTAGGATAGTGTTAGTGTGCGGGGATCACTGGGGCGGCACGGACTTGGAGGGCCGAAAAGGCCTGTTTCCGGCTGTATATATATGATGATATGATATGATGATAATATCAGGATAGTTTGTCTGTTTGTCTCTATGTTAAATGTATTTGTAAAGCGCTTTGAGCATGTGATAAGGCGCTATATAAAATAAATATATTATTATTATTAATATGTTCTCTTGTCAACATCCGGGCAAACATCAAAAAGGGGGACTACAACTCCCAGCAGGCAGCGCGCTCTGCGCATGTGCAATCGCGCCCTCCTCCTCCTCCTCCCCCCTCCCCCACCCAACACAAGATTCGCCCCATAGCCCATTTTTCACGGTGTTTTTTTGCCCGCCTCTGGACGCAGGGGAGCGGGGTTTTGGCGAGGGCCGGCGGGCGGGCAAGGAAGGGTGTGACGACGGACCCCCGATCCCTGCTGGCCGCCATTTGGCGGCAGCGCCGCCGCCATCTTGTCTCCTTCGCCCAAGCTGTCGTTCGCAGCCCTGAGCCTGAGGTTCGTCCGCTCCACAAAACCCCACCCGCCCGCCCGCCCGCCTCCCTCGCACAACCCCCCCCCCCCCCGCCTTCCCCTCACCGTCTTCGCAGCCAGCCCAGTGTGCTTGTCCCACAAGAAATCCGTGATGGCAGAATTCCTCCGGACCGCAAACTTCTCTCTCTCTCTTCTCCCCTCCGATGCTCAAAAAAAACCCTCACGGCAACGGCAGCCTGACCACGCCCTCTGTGACGCCATCACGCCGCTCCCGCCCACTCGTTCACGCAACGGTCCCGCCCAAACCCACGGACCCTGATTGGTCGCCATCAGCCGACGTCAGAGGTTTGCCCCGCCCGTCAGACGTGTCCCGCCCCCCGCTGCCGCGTTTGATTGGTCTTCTTCCCGTCCGTCAGGTGACGTCGGACCCCCTTCGTTCCTCCCCTCCTCTCGTCCCGCCCACTCCAACGCAGCCGATTGGCCGCGTGGTCCAGTCCATCAGATGACGCACAACCTTTCGCCGCTGGTCCCTTCCCTCTCCCGCGCACCGGATTGGGCGCGCGTCCCGTCAATCAACTGACGTCGTACCCAAATCTCCCGCCCACCTCCCCCCCCGGCGTCCGTTGACGGCAAAGATTCAAACTTCCCGCCTCATGGGTGCCAATGCACCTCATCATGGGTGCCAATATCCCATGTGTCATGGGTGCCAATGTCTCTCTTCATGGGTGCCAATGTCCCTCATCATGGGTGCCAATGTCCCTCATCATGGGTGCCAATGTCCCTCATCATGGGTGCCAATGTCCCTCATCATGGGTGCCAATGTCCCTCATCATGGGTGCCAATATCCCATGTGTCATGGGTGCCAATGCACCTCATCATGGGTGCCAATGTCCCTCATCATGGGTGCCAATGTCCCTCGTCATGGGTGCCAATGTCCCATGTGTCATGGGTGCCAACCCTCATCATGGGTGCCAATGTCCCTCGTCGTGGGTGCCAATGTCCCATGTGTCATGGGTGCCAATGCACCTCATCATGGGTGCCAATGTCCCTCATCATGGGTGCCAATGTCTCTCGTCATGGGTGCCAATGTCCCTCATCATGGGTGCCAGTCTCTCTTCATGGGTGCCAATGTCCCTCATCATGGGTGCCAATGTCCCATGTGTCATGGGTGCCAATGTCCCTCATCATGGGTGCCAATGTCCCTCGTCATGGGTGCCAATGTCCCATGTGTCATGGGTGCCAATGCACCTCATTATGGGTGCCAATGTCCCTCATCATGGGTGCCAATGTCCCTCATCATGGGTGCCAATGTCCCTCATCATGGGTGCCAATGCACCTCATCATGGGTGCCAATGTCCCTCGTCATGGGTGCCAATGTCCCTCGTCATGGGTGCCAATGTCCCTCGTCATGGGTGCCAATGTCCCTCGTCATGGGTGCCAATGTCCCTCCTCATGGGTGCCAATGTCCCTCATCATGGGTGCCAATGTCCCATGTGTCATGGGTGCCAATGTCCCTCGTCATGGGTGCCAATGTCCCTCGTCATGGGTGCCAATGTCCCATGTGTCATGGGTGCCAATGCACCTCATCATGGGTGCCAATGTCCCTCATCATGGGTGCCAATGTCCCTCGTCATGGGTGCCAATGTCCCTCATCATGGGTGCCAATGTCCCTCATCATGGGTGCCAATGTCCCTCATCATGGGTGCCAATGTCCCTCGTCATGGGTGCCAATGTCCCTCATCATGGGTGCCAATGTCTCTCTTCATGGGTGCCAATGTCCCTCGTCATGGGTGCCAATGTCCCTCATCATGGGTGCCACTGTCCCTCATCATGGGTGCCAATATCCCATGTTTCATGGGTGCCAATGCACCTCATCATGGGTGCCAATATCCCATGCGTCATGGGTGCCAATGCACCTCATCATGGGTGCCAATGTCCCTCGTCATGGGTGCCAATATCCCATGTGTCATGGGTGCCAACCCTCATCATGGGTGCCAATGTCCCTCATCATGGGTGCCAATGCACCTCATCATGGGTGCCAATGCCCTTCATCATGGGTGCCAATGCCTCTCTTCATGGGTGCCAATGCCCCTCATCATGGGTGCCAATATCCAATGTCCCTCATCATGGGTGCCAATGTCCCTCATCATGGGTGCCAATGTCCCGTGTCATGGGTGCCAATGTCCCTCATCATGGGTGCCAATGCCTCTCTTCATGGGTGCCAATGTACCTCTTCATGGGTGCCAATATCCAATGCCCCTCATCATGGGTGCCAATGCCCCTCTTCATGGGTGCCAATGTCCCATGCCATGGGTGCCAATGCCCTCATCATGGGTGCCAATGCCCCTCATCATGGGTGCCAATGTCCCTCATCATGGGTGCCAATGCCTCTCTTCATGGGTGCCAATGTCCCTCATCATGAGTGCCAATGTCCCTCATCATGGGTGCCAATATCCCATGTGTCATGGGTGCCAATGCACCTCATCATGGGTGCCAATGTCCCTCGTCATGTGTGCCAATGTCCCTCATCATGGGTGCCAGTCTCTCTTCATGGGTGCCAATGTCCCTCATCATGGGTGCCAATGTCCCTCGTCATGAGTGCCAATGTCCCTCATCATGGGTGCCAATATCCCATGTGTCATGGGTGCCAACCTTCATCATGGGTGCCAATGTCTCATCATGGGTGCCAATGTCCCTCATCATGGGTGCCAATATCCCATGTGTCATGGGTGCCAACCTTCATCATGGGTGCCAATGTCTCTCTTCATGGGTGCCAATGCACCTCATCATGGGTGCCAATGTCCCTCGTCATGGGTGCCAATGTCCCTCATCATGGGTGCCAATGTCTCTTTTCATGGGTGCCAATGTCCCTCGTCATGGGTGCCAATGTCCCTCATCATGGGTGCCAATATCCCATGTTTCATGGGTGCCAATGCACCTCATCATGGGTGCCAATGCCCTTCATCATGGGTGCCAATGCCTCTCTTCATGGGTGCCAATGCCCCTCATCATGGGTGCCAATATCCAATGTCCCTCATCATGGGTGCCAATGTCCCTCATCATGGGTGCCAATGTCCCGTGTCATGGGTGCCAATGTCCCTCATCATGGGTGCCAATGCATCTTCATGGGTGCCAATGTACCTCTTCATGGGTGCCAATATCCAATGCCCCTCATCATGGGTGCCAATGCCCCTCTTCATGGGTGCCAATGTCCCATGCCATGGGTGCCAATGCCCTCATCATGGGTGCCAATGCCCCTCATCATGGGTGCCAATGTCCCTCATCATGGGTGCCAATGCCTCTCTTCATGGGTGCCAATGTCCCTCATCATGGGTGCCAATGTCCCTCATCATGGGTGCCAATATCCCATGTGTCATGGGTGCCAACCCTCATCATGGGTGCCAATGTCCCTCATCATGGGTGCCAATGCCTCTCTTCATGGGTGCCAATATCCCATGTGTGTGGGTGCCAATGTCTCTCTTCATGGGTGCCAATGTCCCTCATCATGGGTGCCAATGTCCCTCATCATGGGAGCCAATGCCTCTCTTCATGGGTGCCAATATACCATGTGTCATGGGTGCCAATGCCTCTCTTCATGGGTGCCAATGTCCCTCATCATGGGTGCCAATGTCCCTCATCATGGGTGCCAATGCCTCTCTTCATGGGTGCCAATATACCATGTGTCATGGGTGCCAATGTCCCTCATCATGGGTGCCAATGTCCCTCATCATGGGTGCCAATATTCCATGTCATGGGTGCCAATGCCCCTCATCATGGGTGCCAATGCCCCTCATCATGGGTGCCAATGTCCCTCATCATGGGTGCCAATGTCCCTCATCATGGGTGCCAATGTCTCTCTTCGTGGGTGCCAATGCCCCTCATCATGGGTGCCAATGCCCCTCATCATGGGTGCCAATGTCCCTCATCATGGGTGCCAATGTCCCTCATCATGGGTGCCAATGTCCCTCATCATGGGTGCCAATGTCTCTCTTCGTGGGTGCCAATGCCCCTCATCATGGGTGCCAATGTCTCTCTTCATGGGTGCCAATGCCCCTCATCTTGGGCGCCAATGCCCCTCATCATGGGTGCCAATGCCTAGCTTCATGGGTGCCAATATCCCATGTCATGGGTGCCAATGTCCCTCATCATGGGTGCCAATGTCTCTCTTCGTGGGTGCCAATGCCCCTCATCATGGGTGCCAATGTCTCTCTTCGTGGGTGCCAATGCCCCTCATCATGGGTGCCAATGTCTCTCTTCATGGGTGCCAATGCCCCTCATCTTGGGTGCCAATGTCCCTCAGCATGGGTGCCAATGCCTCGCTTCATGGGTGCCAATATCCCATGTCATGGGTGCCAATGTCCCTCATCATGGGTGCCAATGTCTCTCTTCATGGAGCCGGAGAAAACCCATGCGCTCACAGGGAGAAGATGCAAACTCCACACAGACAGCATCCAAGGTCACGGGTAGAACCCAGGTCACGAGCACTGTGAGACAGCGGTTCTACCAGCTGCGCCACTGTGCCATCCCGGGGAAACCCCCGTGCATAGTTCCGTGAGAGTGGTGACAGGAGGTGGTAGAGAAGGCAGACAGCATGTTCAGACATTGAGTACAAGTGTTAGGACATCACGTTACAGCTGTACGGGACGTTGGTGAGGCTGCACTTGAAGTACTGTGAATATAGACACAAAATGCCGGAGTAACTCAGCGGGACAGGCAGCATCTCCGGATAGAAGGAATGGGTGACGCTTTGGGTCGAGACCCTTGAAGTACCGTGTGCAGTTCTGGTCACCCTACAGGAGGAAGGATAAGCGAGGGGGTCCAGGAAAGATACACATGAAAGTTGGTGGCATTGACTTATAACGAGAGACTGGAGAGGGCTCGTTTTCTCGGGAGCGCAGGAGGTTGAGGGGTGACCTTATTCCCAGCTGATAACAGGCAACTGAACCATCCTACCACAACCAGAGGGCAGTGCTGAACTGCTATCTACCTCTTTGGTGACCCTCGGACTATTCTTGATCGGACTCTGCTGACTTCACCTTGCAGTAAACGTTATTCCCTTATCAAGTATCCGTAGGATATTCTTGCTATTGAGGGCGTGCAGCGTAGGTTTACTAGGTTAATTCCCGGAATGGCGGGACTGTCGTATGTTGAAAGACTGGAGCGACTAGGCTTGTATACACTGGAATTTAGAAGGATGAGAGGAGATCTCAAGAGAGAGCTGGATAGATCTCTTAAGGATAGCGGAGTCAGGGGGTACGGGGCGAAGGCAGGAACGGGGTACTGATTGAGGATGATCAGCCATGATCACATTGAATGGCGGTGCTGGCTCGAAGGGCCGAATGGCCTCCTCCTGCACCTATTGTCAAGATATCAAGGAGACCTGAGGGGAAGGTTTTTTCACAAAGAAGGTGGTGGGTGGATGAGTTGAGCTTAATTGTATTTAATTGTTTATAAGACAGATACATGAAGAGGAAAGGTTTAGATGGAAATGGGCCAAACCCTGGCAAATAGGCCGAGGTTAGGTAAGTACCCAGATCAGCATGGATACTTCAGTAGAGAATCCAAAGGTTATGCAAACAGCATATTGATTTCTATATTTCACAAAATGCTGGAGTAACTCAGTAGGTCAGGCAGCATCTCAGGAGAGAAGGAATGGGTGACGTTTCGGGTCGAGACCCTTCTTCAGTCTGAAGAAGGGTCTCGACCTGAAACGTCACCCATTCCTTCTCTCCTGAGATGCTGCCTGACCTGCTGAGTTACTCCAGCATTTTGTGAAATAAATACCTTCGATTTGTACCAGCATCTGCAGTTATTTTCTTACACTATTGATTTCTCTAACTTCAAGTAACCCTTGCATCCCCTCTCTCCATCCCTCCCCCACCCAAGTCCTACCAGCTTCAAAGTCGTCATGTTGAGTCTCATTGTCTGCAACCCGTTTTCACCTCGCCACAGCCTGTTTCCTTTATCATCATTACTTTAATGCACATCTTTCATTCATTTGTCCTATATATCTCTCTATATGGGCGGCAGGGTAGCACAGCGGTAAAGTTGCTGCCTTACAGCACTTGCAGCGCCGGAGACCCGGGTTCCATCCTGACTACGGGTGCAGTCTGTATGGAGTTTGTACGTTCTCCCCATGACCTGCGTGGGTTTTCTCCAGGATCTTCAGTTTCCTCCCACACTCCAAAGAAATACAGGTTTGTAGCGATATTGGCTTGGTATAAATGTAAAAATTGTCCCTAGTGGGTATAGGATAGTGTTAATGTGCGAGGATCGCTGGTCGGCGCGGACACGGTGGGCCGATAAGGGCCTGTTTCCGCGCTGTATCTCCAAACTAAACTAAACTCCTTCAGAGAAGGTAGCCAGTCTGGCTTAGATGTGACTGACACCGCCCCAGCAAGCACATGATCAAGCGGCAATTAAGGACAGGCAAAAAATGCTGGTGACCCCCCCACCCCTCAACAATGGCGCGAATCACAGATGCTGCACAGACAGAAAGAGATATCGCCCCGTTTATTTAAGGAAGAGAGATCACAGATACGACACATGACACCAGGTTAAAAGGAAGCCTGCGTGCGCGACGACTTTGTTTGAAGGCTTCGGTTTCAGCTGGCTGTACCTGCGGCTGCGTGATCTTTCCCTGGAGCCCAGCGATGGGTTTCTGCGCTGGCCGGCGCTCCTGGAGAGGGGTCCTGGGGCAAAGCCGTGCAGCCCCCCCCCCGCCCCCTCTATCCCCGCGGCACGGCTCAGGAGAAGGGAGATTCCAACGGTCCAACGCAGCAGAGATTCCAACGGTCGGGAAAACGGCATCAGGGGAACAACGGAAGGACTGCCGAGCTTCAGCCGGGCCCAGCTGGTGGAGGTTACGGACGGGAGAGAGCCAGCCCCAGAATACCGACGGCATCACTTCCTGTACTGATTCAGGGTTGGGAGCTGTTGATGCCTCAGTCTACGATGTTTTATTAACTCTTGTGTATTCTCCATCCAGGAAAACTGCAAAAACAGAACAAAATGGTGAGTCTGTGAATGGAAACGCATTCAGTGACCCATCCGGCCTTGGAATGTACTTTAATTTAATATCATAGCCCATCTCTCTCAATACCAGATTCCTGCTTTCTCCCCATACCTTAGAGGCACAGCAGGAGAGGTGCTGCCTTACAGCAACAGAGAACTGGGTTGGATCCTGACTTTGGGTGCTGTCTTAAAATCCTTGACGCATTTTGCGTCCAAAAATCTATACTTCCCACTTAAATATATTCAGTATCTTGGCGTCTGCAGCCTTTTGGAGTAGAAAGTTCCATTCATCAACTTTAGTTTTTGATTGAAAGATACAACATGGAAACAGGTCCTTCAGTGGAATTCTCTGCCTCAGATTGAGGCAGGAAACATGTTCCCAATGTTGGGGGAGTCCAGAACAAGGGGCCACAGTTTAAGAATAAGGGGTTGGCCATTTAGAACTGAGATGAGGAAAACCTTTCCAGTCAGAGAGTTGTGAATCTGTGGAATTCTCTGCCTCAGAAGGCAGTGGAGGCCAATTCTCTGAATGCATTCAAGAGAGAGCTGGATAGAGCTCTTAAGGATAGCGGAGTCAGGGGGTATGGGGAGAAGGCAGGAACTGGGTACTGATTGAGAATGATCAGCCATGATCACATTGAATGGCGGTGCGTACAGGCTCGAAGGGCCGAATGGCCTCCTCCTGCACCTATTGTCTGTACAGAGTTTGTACGTTCTCCCTGTGACTGCGTGGGCTTTCTCCAGCTGCTCCGGTTTTCTCCCACGTCCCAAGGACGTGCAGATTTGTAGGTTAATTGGCTTCTGTAAATTCACACTACCTTGCAGGATAGGATTAGTGCACGGGTGATCGATGGTCGGGCCGAACTCCGTGGGCCAAAAGGCCCGTTTCCACTCTGTATCTCGAAATAAAATCCTTGACGCATTTTGCGTCCAAAAATCTATACTTCCCACTTAAATATATTCAGTATCTTGGCGTCTGCAGCCTTTTGGAGTAGAAAGTTCCATTCATCAACTTTAGTTTTTGATTGAAAGATACAACATGGAAACAGGTCCTTCAGCCCACTGAGTCCACGTCGACCATTTGTTCATACTAGTCCTTTTGCATGCATTATCTACAGGCTAGGGGCAATTAAAAAAAAACCAACTAATTACAAACCCACACGTCTTTGGGATGTGGGAGGAACCGGAGCAGTTGGAGAAAGCCCACGCAGTCACAGGGAGTACAAACTCTGTACAGACAGCACCCAAAGTCAGCATTGAACCCAGTTCTCTGTTGCAGTAAGCAGCTGGAGAAAGTCCACGCAGTCACAGTGAGAACGTGCAAACTCTACACACATAGACAATAGATGCAGGAGTAGGCCATTCAGCCCTTCGAGCCAGCACCACCATTCAATGTGATCGTGGCTGATCATTCTCAATCAGTACCCCGTTCCTGCCTTCTCCCCGTACCCCCTGACTCCGCTATCCTTAAGAGCTCTATCTAGCTCTCTCTTGAATGCATTCAGAGAATTGGCCTCCACTGCCTTCTAAGGCAGAGAATTCCACAGATTTACAACTCTCTGACTGAAAAAGTTTTTCCCCATCTCCGTTCTAAATGGCCTACCCCTTCTTTTTAAACTGTGGCCCCTGGTTCTGGACCCCCACAACATTGGGAACATGTTTCCTGCCTCTAACGTGTCCAACCCCTTAATAATCTTATATGTTTCAATAAGATCCCCTCTCATCCTTCTAAATTCCAGTGTATACAAGCCCAGTCGCTCCAGTATTTCAACATATGACAGTCCCGCCATTCGCGGAATTAACCTAGTAAACCTACGCTGCACGCCCTCAATAGCAAGAGTATCCTTCCTCAAATTTGGAGTCCAAAACTGCACACAGTACTTCAGGTGCGGTCTCACTAGGGCCCCGTACAACTGCAGAAGGACCTCTTTGCTCGTATATACTCAACTCCTCTTGTTATGAAGGCCAACATTCCATTGGCTTTCTTCAGTGCCTGCTGTACCTGCATGCTTCCTTTCAGTGACTGATGCACTAGGACACCCAGATCTCGTTGTCCGTCCCCTTTTCCTAACTTGACACCATTCAGATAATAATCTGCCTTCCTATTCTTATCACCAAAGTGGATAACCTCACACTTATCCACATTAAACTGCATCTGCCATGCATCCGCCCACTCACACAACCTGTCCAAGTCACCCTGCAACCTCATAGTATCTTCCTCACAGTTCACACTGCCACCCAGCTTTGTGTCATCTGCAAATTTGCTAATGGTATTTTTAATCCCTTCATCCAAGTCATTAATGTATATTGTAAATAGCTGCGGTCCCAGCACCGAGCCTTGCGGTACCCCACTAGTCACTGCCTGCCATTCTGAAAGGGACCCATTTATCCCCACTCTTTGCTTTCTGTCTGCCAACCAATTTTCTATCCATGTCAGTACCCTACCCCCAATACCATGTGCTCTAATTTTGCCCATTAATCTTCTATGTGGGACCTTGTCGAAGGCTTTCTGAAAGTCGAGGTACACCACATCCACCGGCTCTCCCCAGTCAATTTTCCTAGTTACATCCTCAAAAAATTCCAGAAGATTAGTCAAGCATGATTTCCCCTTCGTAAATCCATGCTGACTCGGAACGATCCTGTTACTGCGATCCAAATGCTCCGCAATTTCATCTTTTATAATTGACTCCAGGTTCTTCCCCACCACTGATGTCAGACTAACTGGTCTATAATTTCCCATTTTCTCTCTCCCTCCTTTCTTAAAAAGTGGGATAACATTAGCTTCCTTCCAATCCACAGGAACTGATCCTGAATCTATAGAACATTGGAAAATGATCACCACTGCATCAATAGCACCTGAGGTGAGGATTGATCCTCAGTTAATAAATCTGTGACTCCCAAATATCGGCGAGGCCAAGTGCAGGCTCGGCGATCGTTTTGCTGAACACCTCCACTCGGTCCACCTAAACCTCCCCGATCTCCCGGTTGCTCAACACTTTAACTCTCCCCTTCCATTCCCACACTGACCTTTCTGTCCTGGGCTTCCTCCACTGTCAGAGTGAGGCCCAACGCAAATTGGAGGAACAGCACCTCATATTTCGCTTGGGCAGCTTACACCCCAGCACCTGAAGAAGGGTCTCGACCCAAAATGTCACCCATTCCTTCTCTCCAGAGATGCTGCCTGTCCCGCTGAGTTACTCCAACATTTTGTGTCTACCAGTGGTATGAATATCGACTTCTCTAACTTCAAGTAACCCTTAGTATAAGAAAATAACTGCAGATGCTGGTAAAAATCGAAGGTATTTATTCACAAAATGCTGGAGTAACTCAGCAGGTCAGGCAGCATCTCAGGAGAGAAGGAATGGGTGACGTTTCGGGTCGAGACCCTTCTTCAGCAAGTAACCCTTGCTCTCCCTCTCTCTCCATCCCTTCCCCCATCCTAGTTCTCCGCCGAGTCTCCCTGTCCCCTTGATTAAATGTTATCTTTGTAAGCTTCGTTGTCATCTTCCCCTAGCCAACCATGATCTATTCTACCTTTTCCTTGACCGTCCCTTTTTATGTCCCCTTTTCACACTTCCCCCTCTCCCCTGACTCTCAGCCTGAGGAAGGGTCTAGACCCAAAACGTCACCCATTCATTCTCTCCGGAGATGCTGCCCGTCCCAATAGACAATAGGTGCAGGAGTAGGCCATTCAGCCCTTCGAGCCAGCACCGCCATTCCGCTGAGTTACTCCAGCATTTTGTGTCTATCTTTAGATTAGTTTAGACACAAAAAGTTGGAGTAACTCAGCGGGACAGACAGCATCTCTGGAGAAAAAGGAATAGGTGATATTTTGGGTTGAGACTAGTTTAGTTCAGTTTATTGCCATGTGTACTGTGGTACTGTGAGGTACAGTGAAAAGCTTTTGTTGCATGCTATCCAGTCAGCGGAAAGACTGCATGATTACAATCGAGCCGTCCACAGTGTACAGATACAGGGTAAAGGGAATAACGTTTAGTGCAAGATAAATTCCAGTAAAGTCCAATTAAAGATATGACTTTCTGCCTCGGTGTAAGTACTACAACTGCTCTGTTTTATCACAGGTGGCCGCTCGACTCTGGGTTAGGAGAGAGCCGCTGCCTCTGACAGCAAGCCCCTCCACCCCGTTCCCTGGCCCTCCCTCCGTTCCTCACCATCAGCTGACTGACACGGAGGATGGTGCCCTGGAACTCTGTGACCTTCTGCACGTTCTCCTGGAACCTGGCCAGCTCAGCGTTCAGCTCCTTCACAGCCTCGGCCAGCTCTGCAAGAACACAGGCACAGGTGAGTGGAGGGGAGGGGAGGAGAGGGCTGGGGTAATCGAGGAGCGGGCGGGTGGGACCGACCGGACTGGGAGAGAGTGAGTGGTAGATATACGGAGCGTAAGGGAGGGTAGTTGGATCGAAGGACAGAGGGGGCAGGGGGGGGGGCGAGCGTGGGCAGATTGAGGGGACTGGGGGGGGAAAGGGGACGGGCAGGGCAGTGGAGGCTGCAAAGCAAGGGAATGGAGGGAGGTACTAGGGGCAGAAGGGGGCAGGGGTCACAGGTGGGTGGGGAGGGGGGGGGGGAAGGGATGTTGGGGTGAAGGAAAGAGGGGGTCAGGGCCAGAGGGGATTCGGTAGTGAGGAGCAGGTTGAGGATGCCAGGCAAGAGTAGGATCAGAGCGAGGGAAGAGGGAGGTCAGGGGAGGCAGGTTGGGAGTCAGGAGGGGGGAGGGGAGAGAAGGGGTGAAGGAAAGTGTTCAGAGGGAGAGAGGGGCAGGAGAGAGAGAGAGAGAGGGGGGGTGGAGGGCTGGGGGGAGGGAAGAAAGGGGAAGAGGGGGTCGGAGATAGGGTGAAGAGAGAGTTTAGGAGGGGAGAAGAGGGAGGGAAGGGGAGAGGGAGGGAAAGGGGGAGAGGGAGGGAAGGGGGAGAGGGAGGGAAGGGGGAGAGGGGGGGAAGGGGGGAGACGGAGGGAAGGGGGGAGAGGGAGGGAAGGGGGAGAGGGAGGGAAGGGGGGAGAGGGAGGGAAGGGGGAGAGGGAGGGAAGGGGGAGAGGGAGGAAGGGGGAGAGGAGGGAAGGGGGAGAGGAGGGAAGGGGAGAGGGAGGGAAGGGGGAGGGAGGGAAGGGGAGATGGAGGGAAGGGGAGAGGGAGGGAAGGGGAGAGAGGGAGGGAAGGGGGAGAGAGGGAGGGAAGGGGGAGAGGGAGGGAAGGGGGGAGAGGGAGGGAAGGGGGGTGAGGGAGGGAAGGGGGAGAGAGGGAGGGAAGGGGGAGATGGAGGGAAGGGGGAGATGGAGGGAAGGGGGAGAGGGAG